>NW_011500898.1:0-5366 GCF_000495115.2 Populus euphratica
ATATTTATACTTGAAAAAAAAGTAAATCCTAGTTAACCTAATGGAATAACATTAACCCAAATTAAAATAAGGCTCAAAGTGCCTCAAATATAGCCCAAAACAATAGGAAAAAAAACTAATAATTCTAAAAAATAATATTAAGATGTCACTCACTAAAAATAAAAAGAAATAATTGTTGAATGAAATCCTTACTTAAAAATGGTCTTTGGCCAAAATATGTATATTGTTGTCCCTTTGGAATAAAAAATAAATAATGAAAACTCTTACAATTAATTCTTCTTTAGACTACTATGTTTTTACATATAATAAGGAGTCCTTTCATAGTTTGGGATTCATAAAACACATGGAAACACATAATCCTATAACTGTAGAATGCATCCTCTATGGATAGCCTACGATGTTGAAACTAGTTAAGCCCATGAAATAAATGGATCAGGCTTAAGGTCTGATCATCACATGTTGAAGTTATAGCCTTCTTGAAATTCATTTTGGCTCAAATACTTTAAATAAGCCTATTGAATGTATCTTTAAGATTCTTTTATCTTGATCTAGTAATTGGCCAATCTCAAACTTCTAATGGACTCTTTAGTGTAGTTTAGATCTTATGTATATGTGTGAGAGAGAGAGAGAATGAGAGAGAGAAAGAAAGAGAGAGAGATGTATGTGTTGATAAGAATAAGCAAGCTTCACCAAATAATCTATTAGAGGTGTCTATTGAGTCAATTATATGATCTAAAACTAAGTAGATTAAAAAAAAATTGATTAAGCTGATTTAGGATGTTTGGGTTAAAAAGTTGTAAATCTATCAAGTTAGACCCTTGTGCATTGTTTGAGTCATATTTGAAGCTACATGTGAAATTTTATTGTTATTCCAACTGGGACGAAAACTGAAAATCTCTTGTTTTCCATCCATATATAATAGGCTCAGTAATTTATCCAAACTAATGCCCAATAACCTTTTTTTTATAATTAAAGGGTTGAGATCTTTCATTCAATAACTTTGGTTTCTTAGCCCAAGTAATCATTGAGTCGAGTTTTTTATCAATTTAAATTTAGATTTTATGGGTCGTTTCTATAATGGTTAAATCGTTAACTTGGAAAACCATCAAGTTAATTTGGCTCTTGAGGCATTACAAGAATCTCTAGTGTTATTAAATCGTTAATGAATTGAGTTAGAGGATGACAACAACAATTATCCTTCCATAATTCAGCTTTACATGTGTTCAAACTCCAAGCACTAAGAAATCACTTATATGCCATAAGAATTAGAAGAAGAAAAAATCAAAATGATTTCAAGTCGTACTTTGGAATTTCAAAGTTGTTGTCCTCTTTGTTATAGGAAATTGACGATAGGGTTCTTAAGTGGATTATCTCTCATATAAAAGAAAAGACTTGAAAAATCTTGGTCAACAATGTTGCTACAATAAGAAGAAGTGGTTAGTGGAGATAATGGATGATGGCATTGGATTTCCTTATAACTTAACACCGTGATAACATGGAAAAACTAAATGTCATTAGATACCTAACATGTCAATCTCGAAGAACAATTAGAGTGTTTCTTAGGATCTATGATTGCCATTCTTTACAAACATAAAATATCAGACCTTTTATTCTCTTTCTTTTTATTCTTGTTTAACTTCTGATATTATATACGGTACTTAGTCTTAACTACAATCACCTAACATGATTTATAAAATATTTTACCATTAAATGAAACTTTTCGTTAATCTTAAAATTGATTTTATCTTGATTTGATATAACTTATTATGGGAACCCAGAGAGTAAAAAACTTTGAAATCATAAATAAAATAGAAACAACCCAAAGAGTTAAAATTAGATTGATAGAATACTCAATCCAATGATTACATAAATCAAGAAACCAAAGTTATTGACCGAAAGATACCAACCCTTTTGATTATAAGAAGGAACAAAACAAAGATAGTTAATCTTCAATAAGTCATGAAGAATTCGATGAAGAACAAGAGTATAAGCAACCTTGCCACACACAAAATATTATTATAAAATCAATCCAATCAAACATGTTCACCCTTCAAAGAGTGTATTTATAGTTTAGAAAATAACAAAATTGTGATATACTAATGGGTTGACATTAAGATCAATAAATAACCCAGAGTTTGTAGAAAAAAATAAAACTCAAATCTAAATTAATAACTAAAGCTGCTGAAAAATTTTCTTATAAGTAAAAGACTTATATAAAATCTCTCATAAATAAATATCATTATTATCGACTTGCATCTTTGGATGGTAAAGATTGTCATTGTCAACTTTGACTCCTTGAGAAACATAAAAACTGTGACATTTAATTCTCTAACCTACTAGCTAAAAATCCTTAAGAAGTTAGGATTTCTACAAAATAAAGAAACCATTAAATGTCACGTATGTGCTTGCCTTATAAAAGTTTCATAAAAGATAAAAAAAAAAAAAAAAAAAACCTTTCACTTTGAAGGCCTTTTCTTAATTGCTATAAAATTTCAACCTTAACTAAAACAAGGCTTTTAGAATCTTTTGGTAAACTTTTACTTTGACCCAATGATCAGATCAAAAATTATATTTGTTAGCATAAAACTGCATATTAGAAAAAATTAAGCTCAAATTGCATCTCCTTATCCAACCTTTATATGGATAGGATAAATCAACACTTAATCACCTCTTATTGAAATCTTAAAGCTTGATTTGCCCTAGAAGTCTTAAATTAGCCTATTAAAATCCTATTTAATCTTCTTGGTCCTTGACCTTTTAACTAGCTCAATCAGCACCTTTAATGGATTCTTCGATGATGCTTGTTGATTCTTATTATTCCCTCTCCTCTAAAAAAGATCTCACCTCGTATCACCAATAGAAATAACATCTATGGAAAATACATCCTTATAATCCAACAATATAAAAGCATCAACACTATTTTGCATAGGCTTAATAGTATAAAAATATTCTATA
This sequence comes from Populus euphratica, assembly GCF_000495115.2. NCBI lineage: Eukaryota > Viridiplantae > Streptophyta > Magnoliopsida > Malpighiales > Salicaceae > Populus > Populus euphratica. The sequence goes on from NW_011500898.1 coordinate 2,956, forward strand.
TTGAATAAAAGTTCTCATGATTATTTGTTTTTCCCTCAACAATCTTTTTTATTCTCTTCACAACTTGACCTTTTTTTCTATCTCTCCTCTTGGCCAACTCATCATTTTCTCTCATCTCAGCCACTCTTTTTATGCAAGTTAACCCCACTGATATATTCTAAAAACTCATATACCTGAATGGAATTTCTTTGTTTCCCACATATTCGAACAGGTATATGAATTCCTTGGTCATAGATTAACTTCCATAATGAGGTCCAAAATGCTCTTTCTCACATCCATATGAAGGCAATTAAGGCATTAAATACCAAACTTCTCATCTTTACTACTAATGTAGCATTTAAAATTAAAAATATTCTCTCTTTACTGCTTTCAATCATTCACTTTGACATGTAAAATTAATGCTTACTAAACTATAAGTGACTTACCCTTATCCAAATATTCTACCTCTTTATCAGTAGCATCATTAATATCAAAATTAATTTATTCATCTTTCTTGTAATATAAATCCAGTATACTTTCATTCCTTAAAGCATCCATTTCAAACAAATCAGCTTTGGAATTTTTTAAAGGTTCAATACCATCTGAATATTTTATATCGTTTTGATGCTAGATTATGGCTCCCAATTTAACGAGTAGTTATTTATTTCTTCAATAAGCATTATAAGTCGTTCATAATTGCTCTCTTTTACTAATTTCATAGAAGTTTAAAAGGAAAGATAATCTTAAACCAGTTAAAAATATAATGCAATTCCCCTATAGTAGACTATGGGCTTTATCACAAAGTCTTCCTAAACTTTAATTATTATAAAATTTTAACCCTATATAAAACAAGGCTTTTAGAATCTTTTGGTAAACTTTCAGCTAGCCCAACTGTCGGATTAAAAGTTATACTTGTTAACAAAAAAATACGTATTAAAAGTGTTAAGCCTAAATCTACCTCTCATTTCCAAACCTTGCATAGATCATATCATTCCACTTCTCTTCAAGGGGATTCTTCCTTAAATCACCAACAAAAACAATGGTAAGAAATGGAGCAATAATAGCACCTACTTTATTAGCCCATTGTTTAAGCCTATAGGGCTTTCTTTTTTTGTTAATTTTTGCTTCCAAGGACTCTATATGAATATAGTAATCCTCTCTTTCTCGTTTTGCATCCTTTCAACGCATAACTTCTCTATCTTGTTTAACATCCTTTCAACACACATCTTTCTTATCTTGTTTAACATCTTTGTCGTGTTGATTTGAAACTTCCTTATCATCATTTAGTTTTCATATTTCTGCAAATAGCATTGTAATTTCCTTGCACTTTTTACTCAGTTTATAGAAGCCCTTTCACCATCATTCTTTGGAGCTTGAAACCTTAGTTTCTTTTGCCTTCAAGTATTAGGAACCTTTTTGGATTGTTCCTTTTGAAATTTAGCATTAGGAACCTTTTAGATTGTTCCTTGTGAAATTTAGCATCTCTTTTATTCGCCTATTTAAATTCGTTATAAAATCTCATATTCATTCTTTCAAGTTGTTATTCTTGGCCAACAACACCAAAATTTGATTTTTGCTCTCTTGTGATGGGGATCTATCATCTTTAAAAGACATAGTCAAGATCTAAAAATCATATTAGTAATAAGAAAATATATCCTTACACACTTCTTCATGTGTTTACACTTATCCCTTTTCTTTTATAACTTTTTGGCTTATCACTATAATAAGCTCACCTTATGCCTTTTACTACTCATTCTTAAAAATTATAGTTCTTTAAGGAACTAACTGATTCATAAAAAAATAGAGAAATTAACCATTTAATAGTGCAATACAAATAATATAAAAAATCAAGAAGCAATAAAAACTAAATACAAAACTATGAGTACAAAATCATGAGTAGCAAATGAATTTGTGTGAAATGTGAACGATATGAAGACATAAAAAAAATTTAAAAAAAAAGGACTAATGAAATAAGACTCAATTAACCCAATTAAGCAAAGACACCATTTGTTTTTGCTTAATCGAAACTAACAATGAAAGAAAATATTGACGCAAAACTACTTGTTATGATTTGATTTTGTAATTTTCAACAATATCCCAACAAATATACCTAAATAACCTTAAAATTCAAGATATGACAATAGTACATCCCAAGAACAAAATTTTATATTTGAGTTGTTGAATTCAGGTTTTGTGGAAAAACCTTAATTTTATAAGCTAAACCCTACTTTTTATCTTTGTGCAATTTCTTTGATCTTTCTTCCTTCTTTTCTTTTTAAAATTTTAGACAACCAGGTCATAATTAATATGCCTTGTTTAAGCTTTTTCTTTGTTAACTTGATGTCGTAACTAGTTTTTAGAGGAGATAAAGAACTCAAAAACAATGGAGTATGCAAAAAACTTGAAGATAAAAAGGATATAACCTGATTTAG
>NW_011500898.1:10972-15487 GCF_000495115.2 Populus euphratica
TGGCAAAAATCCTGAAGCAAGAAAATTGATATTTTTAGCAAACCAAGGCATTGAACTAAGAGAAAGTAAGGATTCATCAGGAAAGTAATCATCGATAGGTGTGATGTTGGGTGTTGAATCAGTTGTCACTATTGACAAAAGATTTGCATCAACATTTTCGGTGCTTTTTTCATCCTTGATTTCTTCCTGATTGGTCATGGCACGAGAAAATGGAAGTGCTGGAGCGGAATCAGTCTTTTCTTTGCAATGTTCAGATTCAACCCCTTCCTTACCCTTAGCGATTGACTCATCATCTTTCTCACAAGGTTCAAGAATTGGTTTTTGAATAACCTTACCACTACGAAGAGTGATGACTGATTTGACTTGAGTCATGTGTTGACTTCTAGAGCAACTTGCATTTGCATTGTGTTGCCCCTTGGGATTTTGCTGTGGTTGAGATGGAAACTTACCTTTCTCTTGAAAACTGAGAGCAGATATAAATTCTGCAAGAGTATCTTTAAAATCTATTATGTTTTGAGCAATTTGAGTATTGATTGTCTCTTGCTTTTCAATGAATACATACAAAGTTTCCTCAAAATTACTTCTAAGAGGTGGAGCATAAGAAGGTGCATATCCATGATAATTTTGAAAATTATGGTGTGCTTGAAATTGTGGTGGTGAAGTTTGTTCATTATCACTCTTCCAACTGAAATTTAAGTGATTTCTCCAACCAGGGTTGTATGTTTGCGAGTATAGGTTATGATTGGGCCTTTGAAAACTGCTTAAAGCATGGGCTTGTTCATGGAGATATTCCTTAAAAGAAGGCAAGGTTGGACAATTATTGGTTGAGTGTTCATTTATTTCACATATTTGACACACAATGTTTGCAACAGATTTTAATTGACCACTTTTTTCAATTCTAGTGCCTCGACTTTTCTAGCTAAAGATGAAAACTTGGTTTGAAAGTCATGATCTTCCCTAAGGTTGTACATACCTCCACTAGATGTATGAGGTTGAGTTTTACTCAGTGCCTCATAAGTACCCGCGGTGTCCCAATTTTGAGCATTTTCAGCTAACAAGTCTAAGTACTTCATTGCTTCATCAGGATCTTTATCTTCAAAAGTTCCATTGCACATCAATTCAACCATTTGCCTATCTTTAGGTGTTAACCCTTCATAAAAATGTGAAACCAATCTCCATGTTTCAAAACCATGATGAGGGCAAGTACTAAGCAAGTCTCGATACCTATCCCAACATTTGTAAAATGTTTCTCCTGGTTTTTGAGTGAAAGTGGTGATTTGTCTCTTGAAAGAGTTTGTTCTATGAGATGGGAAAAACTTCTTTAAAAACTGTTGTTGCATTTCATCCCAAGCACGAATGGATCCTGGTCTTAAATTTTGTAGCCATGTTTTAGCTTTATCTTTTAATGAAAAAGGAAAAAGCTTTAATCTGATGGTGTTCATGCTACAATTTAAATTATTATATGTGTTGCAGACCTCCTCAAATTCCCTTAAATGCAAGTATGGATTTTCCAATTCCAAACCATGAAAAGAAGGTAAAAGTTGAATAATACCTGGTTTAAAATTAAAATGAGATGCATCAGGAGGAAAAACTATGCATGATGGTGCACTTGTTCTTGTGGGATTCATGTGGTCTCTAAGTGTTCTAGCACGGTTATTCTCATTATTCTCATTATGAAGTGATTGATTATCTTCTTCGGCCATATTTTCTGAAAATGATGAGGATACCCTACAAAGTCTACCACTTGATGTACGTGACCACACTCTCATGCACGTGTAGGAATAAAATAAAAAGAAGAACAAGAAAGCAAAAGAAGGAGGAAGAAAACAAAATAAAAAGAAACAAAAGAAAAGAAACAAAGTTATATACAAGAAAAGTGAAAAGAGAAAATAAAATAAATACTATAATTTATACAAGAACTTACCTCCCCGGCAACGGCGCCAAAAACTTGACACGACTAAAAGATTGATGTCTTCTCCCAAGTGCAGGAGTGTCGAAGTAATAAATAACCCGGCAAGACCGGGGTCGAACCACAGGGAGGTTAATTGTACAAATTATAAACAACAATTATAAAACAACAATAACAACAACAACAATAGTAATAATAATAATAATAATAATAATAATAATAATAGTAGTAGTAGTAGTAGTAGTAGTAGTAAACATAAAAGTTAACTAAGTAAAGGAAAGGAAATGAAAGGCATAAACTTAATATTAATGAAAACAAAGCATAAAAAATACAAAGAGAGAAAGGAAGAGCATGATCTTGATCTGAACACCAAGATGCCTAAATGCATGGCAAATGCCTCCTTTTATAGGCCAAAAATGGGAACTATTGATTTGATGACTAATTGATAAGTGGGTGACCAACTTTTGACTTGGTGACAATCCTTATCTTCTCTTGTCTGCCCAAAACGTCATTGATAACGTCAAAATTGGAGCCAGTTGTAAACATGAAAGTTGTAGGCAATTGTCTCAGCTTTCTTGTGTAAACAATTCAGCTCATTTGGACTTCTAGAACTCCAGATATGGCCAAAATACCGAACAGTGCTCGGGCTGGAAGACAGATTCGGGCTTCTTTGTTGTTGCTACAATTTGGACTTGATAATGGCCTTTTTAGATCTTGGGCTCCATATGAAAGTTGTAGGCCTATGTCTTACCTTTCCATCCATATAAATTGGACCTAAATCTGAGATCTGTAGCTCCAGATATGACCCAATTACCGAACAGTGTTCCGGTTTGGATTGCACCGACATCTCTTTTCTAAGTTTGGCCATCTCTTTATCCTTGCAATTTAAGTTCTTAAAGTCATCAATCAATTTTTTCATTTATGTGATAGGCCTGCATTTAAAATGAACATTTACCACACATTAAAGGTATCTTATATTATTAGATATATTATTATAAAACATGCTTTAGTTAAGGAGTTATTGATACTTCAAGTGCAAAATGATGATATGAAACCTTGATAAAAATGTACTTTTAAGTACCAATCAATTGCCACAAAGATAGTTAATCTCTTATAAGTACTGAAAAGTTCAATGAAGAACCAAGAGTATGAGCAACCTTATCAAACATAAAATATTATCCTAAAATCAATCTAATTTAAACATGCTTACCCTTTTAGTTTAAAAAATAACCAGAACCTAATAGGCTAATAGATTGACATCAAGAACCAATTAAAAATAACCTAAATTTATAAAATCAAAAATCAAATCTAAATTAATAACCAAGGTTGTTGAAAAATTCTGTTGTGAGGAAAAAAGTTGTTTTATGAAATCTCTCGTGTATAAATACCATTGTTCTAACCTGTATCCTTGAAAGGTAAAGATTGTTGTTGTTGAATTTGATTCCTTAAAGAACATAGAAACTATGATAATTAATTCTCTACTTGTTGGCTAAAAATCCTTTGAAAGTTAGGATTCCTTGTTTATTTCCATAAATGTGCTTGTCTTGTAGAAAATCCATTAAACAAAAGGAAATTGTTGTTATAGCCGATGCTGAGTAGGATAAGGCTGCCAAATTTATATTGTTATGAAATATCATATCAAGCTTCCTTGTAGAAAATCCATAAATCAAAAGGAAAGATAATCTTAAACCAATTAGGAAAATAATACAATTCTTACATAGTAGCTTCTAGGCTTTATCGTAAAATCTTTTTTATATTCGATTGTTATGAGATTTTAACCCTATATTTTTGCTTATGGAAACCCTATATTTTTTATTATGGAATATTCTAGTAAATTTTAAACCTTACCCAACAATATTAGAGAAAATTAAGCCCAAAACTACTACCTCTTCTTATCCAAAAAATTTTAAACCTTACCCAACAGTATTAGAGAAAACATGGATCACATTAGTCAAGGCTTAATCACTCCTAGTTGAAATCTTGAAGCGTGACTTGCCTTGAATGTCTTCAATTAGCCTTTTGAAAGTGTATTTAATCTTTTTAGCCCTTGACATTGTAATTTGGTCCAATAAGTAGTTTTAATGGATTATTTAGTGATGTTATTAATTATCATCGTCAAGCTCAAAACCACAAGATTTGAATTAGATATTACACATGGTATGTAATTAATACTTAAAAGTGTATTTTTATCAAGATTTTATATCATCATTGTACACTTGAAGTATCAATAACTCATTAACTAAAGCATGTTTTATAATAACATATCAAATAATATAGGATACCTTTAATTTGTGGTAAATGTTCATCTTAAATACAAGCGTATCACATAAATAAAAGGATTAATTGATGAGTTTAAGTACGATGAGTTTAAGTACTCAAATTGAAAGGATAAAGACATAGTCAAACTTAGAAAAGAGATGCTAGTTCAGTCCAAACTGGAACACTGTTCGGTAATTGGTTCATATCTAGAGATGTAGATCTAGAATTTAGGTCTAATTTATATGGATAGAAAGGTAAGACATAGGCCTACAACTTTCATTGAAATCCAAGATTTAAAAAGGCCATTTTCAGTCCAAATTATAGCAACAACAAAGAAGTCCAAATTT
>NW_011500898.1:15892-16731 GCF_000495115.2 Populus euphratica
TTACATGGTTAACTTTTATCTTTTTTATGTTCTTATCATATTTATTTATATTTCTCTCTTTCATTATGTTTAGCTAAGTTTATTATGTCAAGGTGAAAAGGTTACACTAATTGTGTAAGAATAAGTATAGTGTAAACTTAACATTTCTACAATTAACCTTCATGTAGTTCGATCCCGGTCTTGCCGAATTATGTATTACTTTGACACTCCTGCACTTGGGAGAAGCCATCAATCTTTTGATAGTATCAAGTTTTTAGCGTCGTTGTCTAGGAGGTAAATTCTTGTACAAATTATAGTATTTGTTTTATTTTCTCTTTTCATTTTTCTTGCATCTAACGTTGTTTCTTTTGTTTTGTTTCCTCTTCTTTTATTTTCTTATTCCTTTTATTCTATTCCTACACGTGTATGAGAGTGTGGTAGACTTTGTAATGTATCCTCATCATTTTTAGAAAATATGACCGAAGAAGATAATCAATTGCTTTATAATGAGAATAATGAGAATAACCATGTAAGAACACTTAGAGACCACATGAATCCCACAAAAACAAGTGCACAATCATGCATAGTTTCCCCCCCTGATGTGTTCCACTATAATTTTAAGCCAGACATTATTCAATTTTTACCTTGTGATTAGAACTTAAAAGTGCATTTTTATCAAGGTTTTATATCATTATTTTACACTTGAAGTATCAATAACTCTTTAACTAAAGCATGCTTTATAACATATCTAATAATATAAGATACCTTTAATTTGTGGTAAATGTTCATTTTAAATGCAGGCCTATCATATAAATGAAAGGATTGATTGATGATTTTAAGAACTTAAATTGCAAGGGCAA
>NW_011500898.1:18862-19034 GCF_000495115.2 Populus euphratica
TTTAAAGTCCAAATTGTAGCAACAACGAAGAAGTCTGAATTTGTCCTGCAGCTCGAACACTATTCAGTGTTTGGCCCATATCTAGAGTTCTAGTAGTCCAAATGATCTCACTTTTTTCTCTTAAAAATCTAAGACAATTTCTTAAAACTTTCATGTTTTCAAGTGGTTCCAA
>NW_011500898.1:19101-36206 GCF_000495115.2 Populus euphratica
ACATTATTCGAATAAGATAACTAATGTACTCATGTTAACAATTTATAATCTGATTGGAACCTCCTTTGTGTGTGGTTTTCATTTGAGTAATAAAAATTTATATTATACTTGTTTGAATTATCATTAGTGGATATTCTAACCTTGGAATTTGTTATTATCATTGTTTAATCCTTACGTTGATCTTTCATCTTAAAGTCCCCATCAACCTTTTCTTCTTCTATTATTGTTATTATTATTATTATTATTATTATTACTACTACTACTACTATTATTAACAACATTATTGTTGTTGTTGTTGTTATTGTTGTTATAATTTATACAATTAACCTCCATGTGGTTCGACCCCGGTCTTGTCGGATTATTTATTACTTCAACACTATTACACTTGAAAAAAGATATCAATCTTTTAGTTGTTTCAACTCTATAAATGTTAATATGTGGTTTGGAAATCAACCTCAACCCATATTCTTCTTCCAAAAAAAAATACAATAAAATAGCAAGTTTATCTAACATAAGTTACTTTTAAAAGAAACTTACCTTTTTTCTTTTTCCAACAAGTTAATGAGACACATCAAGATACCAAAAAATAATCTCTTTATAAATCTAATTTTTATAGGCCTATATGATGTTGCAAGCTAGGAGTTTTTATCTGTTAAAAAAAGATACTCAGGTGATGTATATTTAAAAGAAGTAAAATAAAGCGACTTCAGGAATAGACATGACTGGAAAAAAAAACTAGTATAATTTAATTAGATAACAAAAAAAAAAAGATAATGATAGTAAATAAATCAAATTTTAAAAAAAATCTTGGGAACCTAAAAGAAATAGCTACTGAAATAAAAAAGACAATAAAACTAAGATTCTAACCAATCAAATAGAGAAAAAAAAAATCAACTAACCTAAATAATCACGTTAAAAATACAAGTCAGGTCATAAGACTGGAATAAACTGATAAAAAAAAAATCAAAATATCACCCCAAACAAAACCAATATAAAAATAAAATTATAAAAAAAACCAGATAAAAAATAAAATAAAAAAAATCATGCAAGCCAACCAAACTCCTAACTCGCATGACCTGGATCATGATTGTCACACATCCCGTTCAATGATGGAGAGGAACGCTTTGAAAATTCAAACATGACCACAGTAGCTGACCGTTAAGCACTAACAATACAACACGCACGGCCACCATCACGTGAGCAAAACACCCTAAAAACTTCTTAGTATTAAATAAAATTTCTTCTTTACTAAAATACTAAGCTGCCCGTAATCCAACTGAAAAACTGCAAAACAAAAATAAAATAAACAAAAAACCTTAGATAGTTAAAAGACAAGATCTCCCAGACATAAGCTTAAGAAAATTGAAAATCAAGGTTAAATTATTTTACCATGCAATCCAAAGTGAGTTTAATGTCTAATTTTTTTCTTCTGATTAGTAATTTTATTGTGTAAAACAACGTAAAAATATTTTATTATCCTCACTGCGGAGGCCCCTTTTTTTAGTTGTAAAGGGCAAAATTATAATTTCTTTGTTCCTATTCAGCTAATCTAGAGCTTAAAATTTTAAAAATATAATGCTACAGTAAATATTGCATTGTCAATGTTAATTAAGATGGCCCTTGACGAATTTCCAGAATCTCTAGTGTTGTTAACGCATCCACAAATTTATGCTGGCGCCGGACAACAAATTTCCCATCATTTTCACATGCATGCGTTCAAACTCCGAGCACCAAGAAACCAGTTCCTAGCAACTGTTCTGGAGAGCATTCTGATGCCTATAACTGCTTGTGATGTTTTCCTTCACCCCGAGCACAACAGACAACCAAACCAGACTCCAATAAAAGTTCGAACTTGCAAGCAAAAAATAATTTGCAGAAGTTACCAATTTGAAACTACAGTACCTCCAGAAAAATGGGGCGCCTCCCTACATTCAAATTTACTACCGACAAAAAAAACACGATAACCTAAACAGATTTTACTTCCTGCTAAATGTTTAGGATCCCTGGACGTATGGGCACTGCTGTTGTGGTAAAAGCTGGATAATTATGTATTCATGTGGACACCTATTGTTCCGTCCACTTCTGCTGAAAACGGAGGGGGGTGGGGGGGCAGTGTGTACAGATGACGAGCACATGAACCTTTTCCAGCTTCAAAATTCAGATCAACACATCAACATATGAGAGCAGATCCATCTTTCATCAGGGAAATTTAAACCGTTCGCCCAATAAATTTTCATTAGAAAACCTCCTAACATCCAACTGCAATAGATAAAAATATTGCAATAGTTAAGATCTAATAATTTGTTATTGGCCTTCTCCACAAGAAAAGACCATGGGCTGTGATTGACAAAACTAGGGGTACTCACCATGATACTTGTATAAGTTTGGACCCCCTAAATAAAATCCTATAATAAACTAAAATTACTTCTTCCTTTTTCCCTGCAAAACAAAATCAGGTACAATTTAACAATTTTATCCGCACTGCACCTCAAAAGAAAAAAAAAATTAAAAAAAAAATTGATGGCGAATTGAAACTTGCCATGTTTGGGTAATCATCCATTGATAACTGTTTCCGCTTCTTTAGGGAAGGAGGGCTGTCGGTCTGTCTTCCCATGGAACGCTTGGACGGGGTCATGCTCTGCTGTATATGATAATCATAAAGAGTTTTTGCATGAATGATTAAAGATGACCCAACCACATAAATCATGCAAACCCAACAGGAAGTGTAAGAAAAAGGACAATAAATGATAACCCGGGCATGCAAATGCATGTGATTTTGGTGAGTAAGGTTGGATAGTGAGGATCATAAATAGAACCTTGGCAAGCTTCTTTTCTTTACGCGCCTGTCTCTCCCTCTCATCATATTCTTGGTTTTCCTTCTCCACCAACCGGATTAAGGTATCACATCTCCTTGCAAGTTCTTGAGTAGTACGCGACTTTACAAACCAATCAAAACGAAACAAAGGCGATGTACGGAATGCCGCTTTCAGCTCATCCCAATTCCCATATCCAAGCTTGTGAACCATGCATATCTATGTGTTGCAAAAAGGTCATTTAACATCACTAGATGTTTAAAATTCAAGGAAATAAACAAGCAGTTTGTATGACATTATTACAAATAAAGAAAAGAGAATACCGCACCATGAAACGATCGCATTCTTCATTGTACAACTTCCCTTTGTTCTGACCATACTGGATCTTCAATTCAAGCCAAGGATTCTTGTAACGATCCAATTTCTTCCCAATTGCTTTCATGATCTCATCTTTACGAGAAATTCTGGCCTCCCCTCTTTCAATGTTCTTAATGATCCTATCATAATCTATACATTTGCCACAATAAAAAAGAAATGAAAGATAGTTTAATCCTTTTCAAGGTCTAATAAACTAACAAAATTCAAGTTACCCAACAAAAGAAACCCCAAAACCAGACCCATCTACAACCAGTAACAATCAAACATAGTTTTAACAGCTCTTTCACGTACATGCGACCAGGATAAAACAACCAGTACATGCAGAAAAAAAAATGTGAAACGTCCAAATAATAGGTTATTGCAACCAAATGAGCAATTTCCAGGTGTTTTGTTTTGCATACATAGCATGCTGGTGCCAGTTCTGTTACCAGAGGACCCTTGCACCTAATAATGCCATATGAACCCACTTTAACAAGCATGAAGTTCAATCCAGGAGAACTTTATCAACAGCCACTAATAAACATCTGAGGAAAAACAAGAACAGCAAACAATCTGGCATCACTTACCATTTAACTCTTTGTATCGCTCTTTGAAAACTTTAGCATATCTTTCAACTTCCTCCTCTGTTTTCCCTTCCATTTCAGTAGCAATACTTCTTATGTCATTCCGACCATATTTCTCGCAAGCCCTAATAAAGGTATTGAAGTCTCTTCTACTCCACGAGGAAAATCCCTGAAATTATACAATGAATTATAAGTAAAGAGACCCATAATTATTTGATCAACACTTGAAATTGCATTCACCTCTTCCAAAAGTCGCTCTTTTTCTTCCAGTTCCTCAGCAGTCAATGGATCTCCAGTCTCTATATTATCCAATAATCAGTCAATGACTAGTAAAATGATATAAAAAACAAAAAAAGGACAAAACTGGAAGCAACTGAGATAAAGTACCTTCAGGTTCATCCACCTCAATTGCATCTTTCAGTTGATTCTTTTGATGTGCTTGCTGAAATTGTGATAAGCAACCCAATAAGTAAGATGAACAATTACCTCTGAAAGCACAGCTAGATTAGGCAGAATTAAAACTTGTGAGATCAATGGCATCACCCACCATGAGGTAGCGTACTTCTTTTTCATACAGCTCGCTAAGCCTTTGTGTGTTGAAAAACTGGAAATCATGCCTGAAAACAGCAGACAAGAACATTCAAACACAGGATCTCAAAATTTATATCCATTCCGAAGTGAAAGCAGCAAATTTGAGAAGCACTTACAATTGAGGCATGCGAGGAATTCGAGGTTCTTTTGGTTTTGCTGGACCACCCTGGCGCATTGTTTGCTTGAAGTAATCAGATTCTGAGTAACTGATCAAAGAAAAGATTGCAAAGAAGAAAAATGTGTCATGTAATGTTGAACCAATATGCTTAAATCTCGAAAAATGAAGGAAGAAAGTATAGGGGAGCATTACTTGCGCTTCCGCTCCCTCTTTGGAGGTTCAATCCAATTCTCGCTGACAATTTTCTTGAAGTCAAACTTGTTCTCATCCTTCATCAATAAGAATCAAAATAGAGGCACTGAGAACATAAGGTAATGATAGCAAGCCTCAAAGTAATACTAAAAAAACAGAGATCAAACAGAATATCCTCTATTGCCTAAGAAGAATGGAAGGATTGCACCTACCTTATCGTCATCAAAATCATATAATTCAGCAGCTGCCAGAAATCAGAAAAAATACCAGCACTATTACATGTAAACTAGCATTCAAATCACCAAGCAAATAAATACACAAACAGTCAAAATCTCAATCTGTGGATTCACATACTGTCATCCATTTTAAACTTGATTGCATCTTCTGTAAACTTCTTCATCTTGGCATCAAGCTCAGCTGTTGCCTCTTCTCCCTTGGCAATGATTCTGTCAATGTCCTCATCTGTAATGGTACTATCCTTAGAGCTGAAAACCATTTCAGCCCCAAACCTCACCATTTGAAGCAGCTCATCTTTATTTACAGCTGTATGAAAGAAAAGGGCATAAAAATGTCATGCATGCAAAAATTTAGCCACCAATACTGTTAAGTGCTCAAAATGAAAATGCAACCTACTTTTCTGCTCCGCCAATCTTCCTTGTTGGATAACCAACGCATCAAGTGCAAGCTTCTTATAAGCCCTCTCAATCACTTTTTCCTCAATTGTATACTGTTTCACAATCAACCATAATGAGAATTAAAATTAGCATAGTTTGGCTTATACCAGAGCACATCAAAGATCAAATGCAAACCTCTGTGCAAAAACGGAACACTTGGACTTCTTTCTTTTGACCAATCCTATGAGCACGGTCCTGAGCTTGTAAATCAACTTGCGGGTTCCTACAATAAGAGCCACATCAACAACCTTAACAAGAAACAAAAAAAAAGGCAACAGCAGCAATGAGAAAGATTGAAAAAGGGCCTCACCAATCACTGTCATAAAGAATGACAACATCTGCAGTGGCAAGATTAATACCCAGTCCCCCAGCTCTTGTTGACAACAAGAAGCAAAATTTCTCACTTCCTGGCTTGTTAAAGGCATCGATGGACGCATCACGATCTTCTCCACCAGTATTTCCATCAATTCGACAATACAGATACCCACGAAACATCAAATAGTCTTCAAGAATGTCAAGCAACCTTGTCATCTGCATTAAAGGCAGAACCAAACACGAGATCAGTAATAAGGTAATTGAACTATAACATAAAAGCCTAAAGACTGCAGAGGGGCATTTCAAATGTTAGTGTACACAGATTAATAATCTTAGCTATCCAGCCACCAGTAGCTATGAACAACTTACCTGGGAAAAAATTAAGACCCTGGAATCCCTCTCTTTGAGCTTAGGAAGCAACTTATCCAACAAAACCATCTTACCTGGAAAAGGAAGAAAACATAAAGACCAATTTCTGCTGCAAACTTATGAGCACAAAAACATCAATAAACTTCATATCTGCCAGAAGGTGAAGCTTACCAGCATTGGTAACAAGATGATCTCCTGTAGAGTATGGTGGACCAGGTTCAGCACCCTGGAAAAGATATGGATGGTTGCAGCATTTTCGGAGCTGCATTGCTATGTTCAAAAGACGCTTACGCTCTCCACCAGCATTTACAACTTCAAGATCTTTCTGCAACAAAGCCCTGTAGTACTGTTTCTGCATCTGGGACATGCCAACCTTCAGTATGGTTTCCTTTTTGGGAGGCAAACCTTTCTAAACATCTGATTTCAATCTTCGGAGAAGAAACGGCCGAAGGACCTTGGAAATGCAAAATCCATGGAGATAACATATAAGATGGCTGCTAATTGTGGCAAAATAAATAGAATCCAAATATTTTACCAAGACATTTGATTTCCTTCAAGGCTCAGCATAAGAAGGTAATTCATTACCTTGTGCAGTTGTTGAACAACTTCCTGCTGGTCATTTTCACCAGAAATTTGAAACCATTCATCAAAAGTTTCAGCTGAGCTAAAAATTTCTGGCAGAAGAAAGTTGAGAAGAGCCCAGAGTTCATGAAGATTGTTCTGCACATAAAAAATATAAGAAAACATTATATTTATATAAGAGAAACTATACAGAATGTTGTAATCAGAAGATAGCACAAAAAACAGTAAATTTCCGTGCAGCCTCATGACCACTCAACATTTTGTCAACCTCAATGAAGTAAAACAAATCTACAGTAAGATCCAACTTGGCAACTTTCAATGTCCTTACAGATCCAAACAAATACCTGAAGTGGAGTTCCAGTAATGAGGAGGCGGTAATTAGTGTTATAAAGCCTCATTGTTTTTGAAAGGAGAGAATTTTCATTCTTAATCCTATGAGCTTCATCAATGATAATATACCGCCAACTGAAGCGACGCAATGCGGACTTCTCTTTGATGGCCATTTCAAAGCTTGTAACACAAACATCAAATTTCCCAGCAGCCAGTAACTCTTCACGTATATGTTTCTGGCAAAAACAAAAAAAGAGACCATATACAGTAAAGAATTATCCACTAATGCATGCATAGAAATTAAAATATATATATATATACAAATGCAGCAAAAAACTATCACTAAACTATAATTAAAGCTAAAGCAACTTACTCTTTCATCAGGATTGCCAAGAAACTTGATAGCACGTAAAACTGGACAAAAACGACGAATTTCATTCATCCAGTTACCAAGTGTAGATTTTGGAGCAACCACCATATGAGGACCAGTGATTCCTCTAAATTCATGCAGGTAGCCCAATAAAGAGATTGTTTGTAAGGTTTTGCCAAGACCCTGGATTGAAAAATGAAGATGATATTAATAGCACAAAAAACCACAATACAGAATTACTTGAGACTCGAGGTGCCTGTTTGGAGCATAGTTGTGGTTGTGGTTGCTTTTTAAAATGCAATTCATGCCAAAATGCATCAGAATTATATTTTTTATTTTTAAAAAAATTATTTTTGAGATCAGCGCATCAAAACAATCCAAAATATACAAAAAAAATTCATTTTTAGCCAAAAAAAATTGAATTTTTTGGAACCAAACAGCTTCTAGAAAACAAAACCAAAAGCACTTTTAAATTAGGATAACGCCAAGACCATGTCTTATTTAGTGCATACCATTTCATCTGCAAGAATTCCGTTTATACCATTCTCATACAGTCTTATAAGCCAGTTCAATCCAGCAAGTTGGTAATCCCTCATCTTTCCTTGAATACCTGCAGAAAAGAATAAAAATAAATCTTAAGCAACCAAGATCAAGCTACCCCAAAACAATCACATCAAAGAAAATACTTTGGTGTTATGAGAATATGTAATTAGCCAGACACACATCAACAATGATGCATGCTATTCTACAGCTAACATTAATTTTGTTACATATAAGTTAAGGATGGACAGTCACGTTAAAAATCTATTCACCATTAACGTGGATCATCTCATTTGCTTAGCAAATGATGGAACAAGAAAGAAATAGCAATGAGCCAGCTAACAAAAGATGGAATATTAGTGAATCCATAACTCAAATGCAGTGATACATAATATAACAAAAGTGTATGAATGCAAAAAGCCTGGGGAATGTATTTGGACCCAAATCAATAGCGTACAAAATTACAATACACTTAATCTAATAGTCAATCAGAGAGATGCATGTCTGTGTATGCATGCATGCTTGCATCAAAAAAAATACATGTATAAGGTCCCTTACATGATGGCTGTGTCACCAGCCGTGTGTTTCCTGATATACCATCTTCTTCCTCCTTCAAGCATTCTTCATCTTCCTCTTCCTCGGTTACTTTTGAGGCATGCCGACCCCTAGATTAAATTATGAAAGCAAAGTATATTGCAGTTAGAAGGATTGAGGTGTGACCAGTATTCATAACCTTGCCAACAAGCATGCATGGTGAATTCAGAGCATAAAAGTGGTTCAGTCCACTCTAAGCAAATCAAGGTTCCTGCAAGAGTTGCATGAAAAAGTAGAGTAGGCTTGAAATGCACGTCTAACCAGTCTTTGCCCAGCTGGATAAGTCCAATTATTAAACTCATGATCTCAGTAAACTATCAAGATAAATTAATGTAAAGCACGGTCTGCTACATATCGATGCATGCCCTTCTCCCCACATACCAGCTTTTTATTTGCTAATGAAGGCAAGAATATGTGCATCGGCCCATCAACACCATTCCATTACTACTTGGACTGATATCCAAAACCTAGCTTTCTATGATTTTCACAAAGTCCTTTTTGCAATAAAATCTCTGAAATAAATCATGAATCTTATTAAAACACAGTTAAATGACTAATTCATAGTCAATACTTGTACTCAAATAGGGAAAGTTTCCAGCAAGATATTAACAACATACACTAGTTTGTTAGGTGAATTTCCAACAAGTATTACATCAAAAAAAGACGTGAATCAAGCAACTACAGTATACAAGTTTCACAAAGTATGTGTTCAGATAGCCCAAAATCTCAATGATTAGCTCATGCTCTTCCTGTCAAAAAACAAAATGAATTCTTTTGAGAAGGGATCTTCTACAAACAACAGTTGTACCTTCCCTTAGCCTTCTTCTGGGATGATGATTGATCATGTTTAGCAAAATGAGCAAACAACTCAGTTTGCTGCAGCAAATACTTCAAGCGCCCCTTCCCCTTGTTATTCTGCAATTAAACTAACTTATGTAAACTTATCCAACATTTTTTCAATACACTACATGCAATAGACATACATTGAGTAGTCTTATAAAACAAACATACCATATCAGCATCTATAGCAGCATTTTGTTGATCCAGTATCTCCTGAATCTTTTGTTTCTTCAATTTCTGCATTTCTTTGAGTCTCTCCCTTTCACGCTTGCTAATTTCATTGTTGGTTACTTCCTGCTGTTCAAAAAAATCCAAAAATAAACCATCATCAAACCCATTTCAAAAGTACAAGCCATTATATAATATATACCCGAACACCCCAAGATGAATTGCAAAAGCAAACCAGTGCAGTTAACAACAACTTCAGAATAATCAATAACCAAAGAGCCATCATTGAATCTAGGAATCTCTCCCAAAAAAGACCTGGGCAAAACAATGCATGTGAATCTAAGTAATCTAATTAACAAATACCACCTCCCCTAATTCACTTTATTTCCTTCAGCTTTTCCCGCAAGCCATTAACACAGTGTCATCACAGCATAAAACACAAAATCACCTATTCGCATCATCGTATTATATGACTAATTTCTCAGCACCTCCACCTTTTCGAGCCTAATTTAACTAATTTTGCAAGTCTCATTCGCTATAAAAAAACATCAAAACACCAAACCGAAAAACAAGCCATTTATATGTGCTCCACAAGATTCTCAGTACCAAATAAATGTTAAACCTAACCCTGCCCCATAAAATCCTTGAAACACCAAAACCCTAACTAGATCCAAAAATATAACAAACTTTCAACCATTTCCAGTGGCAAGACCGTAAAACAACCTCGTCATCCTCGTCGCCTTCGCCGTCGTCTCCTTCAGCATCTCCAGCGGCCTCATCTTCATCGGAATCAGCTGAGCGAGCCACCGCTTCGATCTCCTCATCATCTTCCTCTTCGCTGATCTGCTCGTTAATTGGCTCTTCCTCCGAAGACATCGCCTCATCAGATGATGTTTGCTGCTTCGAGGGTTTCGCCATGAGAAATTTGCTCTTCTCTTTCTCTCAGATCGAGGGTTACCAACTTTTTTCTTTTTTTTTCTACAGAGCGTGTTTGGATTTTTGGAAGCGACTTGCAAAGGCAGTCGAATGAGGAGGTTAAGGGCACGTTTGGAAGTTTGACTTGCAAAGGCAGTCGAATGAGGAGGTCAAGGGCAGGTTTGGAAGTTTAGGTGTATATATATATATATGGACACGCACGCATGCTAATTTATTGAGGTTTTTTCATTATTTTATTTATTTGCGCTTTTGAGGTTCGTGTTTTGGGGTGATGTGGAATTTCCCGCCTTTTATTCCCGCCCCATGTGGAAGCTGGTTAGCCCTGGGTCAATGGTTAGGTTTGTCGGTTCGAACCTTTGGGTAAAGATTTTGTGTGGCAGCAGCTGGTTCACCTGCAGGGAAACTTGGGGTAAGGGTACGTTCACGGATGGCCCGTGCACGATAAATGTGATATTTAAACTCTCTAATTTTTTAAATTGATTTAGGTGATATTTAGCATTATGATTCACTGTGATTCAATTGTATTGTAATTACATTTATGTATTTACTAGTTGGATGCACGTGATATATAGTGAGTTTATTTTTTATTTTTATAAAAAATACTATAAAAAATTATAATACAAAAAATAATATTTTTTTAATATTATCATGACCTTCAAGTCAAATTTGCATCTTTAGCTAGAAAAGTCGAGGCACTAGAATTGAAAAAAAAAATAGTCAAGTAAAATCTGTTGAAAACATTGTGTGTCAAATCTGTGAAACAAATGAACACTCAACCAATAACTGTCCAACCTTGCCTTCTTTTAATGAATGTCTCCACGAACAAGCCCATGCTTTAAACAGTTTTCAAAGGGTCAACCACAACCCATACTCACAAACATACAACCCTAGTTGGAGAAATCACACAAATTTTAGTTGGAAGAGTGAGAACAACAATGCACAAACTTTACAACCACCATTTCAAGCGCACCACAATTTCCAAAATTCTCATGGATATGCACCTCCTTATACTCCAACTCCTAGAAGAAATATTGAGAAAATATTGCATGCATTCATTGAAAAAGCAAGAGACAATCAATACTCAATTTGCTCAAAACATTACAGATTTTAAAGATATTCTTGCAAAATTAACATCTACTCTCAGTTTTCAAGAGAAAGGTAAGTTTCCATCTCAACCACAACAAAATCCAAAGGGGCAATACAATGCAAATACAAGTAGTTCCGGAAGCCAACACATGGATCAAGTCAAATCAGTCACTACTCTACGTAGTGGTAAGGTTATTGAAAAGCCCTCTCTTGAACCTTATGAGAAAAATGATGAATCAATCTCTGAGGGTAAGGAAGGGGTTGAATCTGAAAATTGCAAAAAAAAAGACTGATTCACCATCAGCACTTCCATTTCCTTATGCCATGACCAAATAAAGGAAAGTCAATCACAACTCTGAAATTTTTGAAATTTTCAAACAAGTAAGGATCAATATACCTTTGCTGGATGCTATTAAACAGGTTCCTTCCTATGCTAAATTTTTGAAAGATCTATGCACTGTAAAGAGGAAACTAAATGTGAAAAAAAAGCCTTTTTAGCAGAACAAGTAAGTGCTATTCTTCATAACAATAATGCTTTGAAATACAAAGACCCTAGTTGTTCTATAATTCTTGCTTTATTGGAGAGCATAAAATTGAAAAATCCTTACTTGATTTCGGTGCTAGTGTGAATTTACTTCCATATTCAGTTTTTCAGAGTCTCAATCTAGGTGAGTTAAAACCAACTTCTGTATCTCTTTTACTTGCCGATGGATCTGTAAAAGTGCCTAGAGGAATAATTGAAGATGTGTTAGTACAAGTCGATAAATTCATTTATCCTGTGGATTTTATTATCTTGGACACACAACCTGTTGAAGCATGTAATTCATTTCTTGTTATTTTAAGGCGTCCCTTTCTTGCAACCTCTAACGCATTGATTAATTGTAGGAATGGATTGATGAAGCTATCATTTAGAAACATGACATTGGAGATGAATATTTTCAACATTTGCAAGCAACCTAGAGATGATAATGATTTACAAGAAGTAGATCATATTGACAAATTAGTTTATGATCAACTTGAATCTACTTTAAGTAAAAATGAATTAGATGAATCTGAAGATTTGCAAATGATTTATTCTAAGGAAGAAATCACGGATGAAACAAGCACCGAAAATGTTGATGCGAATCTTTTGTCAATAGTGACAACAGATTCGACATCTGACATCACACCAATCGATGATTACTTTCCTAATGAATCCTTACTTTCTCTTAGTCCAATGCCTTCGTATGATAAAAATATCAATTTTCTTCCTTTAGGAGATTTGCCAGCTGATTGGAGTACTTAAGACAAAGAAAAGTTTTTGAATGAAGTGAAGAATTTTTATTGTGATGACCCTAACTTATTCAAATATTGTCCTGATCAAATATTTCAAAGATTCATTCCCGACAAAGAGGTAAGTAGTGTCATTAAACTTTGTCATTCTGAAGCACGTGGAAGTTATTTCTCGTCAAAAAAGACAGCTGCAAAAATCTTTCAAAATGGATTTTATTGGCCCACCATGTTCAAGGACACACATCCATTCTGCAAAACTTGTGAAAATTATCAAAAAGTTGACACTGGTCAAAAAGTTTTGTTTTATAATTCTTAACTCTATGCATTCCCTAGAGAGTTAAGACCAAGATGGAGCAATCCTTATGGGGCCTGTGATATTGAGAATTCAATGAATGACAATGATTTTAAGGAAAATGGACATCGTTTGAAAGCTTACTTTGATAATTTTCCTAGTGAAAATGAATCAACAGGTTGGAATGATCTTGTAGATAAAGGTTGATTATTTTGTTTTTCTCACATTGTTTTTATGATTTTTGCTAGTTTCTCTCACCCCGGTCAAATGGCAGATAACGGTACTCCATGACTTAAGTCGGTTCTTTCAGTTTCCCATAATAACTGATATCTGTGTATATATTTGTGCAATTCTTTGAATCTCTCTTCCAATTCTCATTTGAAAATGGACACTAATCTTGAAAAATTGAAAAATTATTTTCCCGCTCTACCTCAGAATGCAATTACAAAAATTTACCGTGCTAGATGTGCAAGATTGAGATTGTTAATGAATCATGGAATTCCTAAAGATATTTGCTGGTTGATTGAAGCAAAGGTTCGATTATCAGGTGAGTCCTCTAACTCCTTCATTTCACACATGCTTGGAACAGGTAAAAGCACTTTTACAAAGAAACGTCGTGCAAAACGACTGAAAGTCTGTCATCGATGTGCTAGATGGATGATTAGTACTTAAAAGTGCATTTTTATCATGGTTTTATATCATCATTTGCACTTGAAATATCAATAACTCCTTAACTAAAGCATGTTTTATAATAATATATATAATAATATAAGATACCTTTAATTTGTGGTAAATGTTCATTTTAAATGCAGGCCTATCACATAAATGCAAGGATTGATTGATGACTTTAAGAACTTAAATTGCAAGGGCAAAGAGATGACCAAAATTAAAAAAGAGATGTCAGTGCAATCCAAACCGGAACACTGTTTGGTAATTGGGTCATATCTGGAGCTATAGATCTCAGATTTAGGTATACTTTATATTGATGGAAAGGTAAGACATGGGCCTACAACTTTCATATGGAGCCCAAGATCTAAAAAGGCCATTATCAAGTCCAAATTGTAGCAACAACAAAGAAGCCCGAATCTGTCTTCCAGCCCGAGCACTGTTCGGTATTTTGGCCATATCTGGAGTTCTAGAAGTCCAAATGAGCTGAATTGTTTACACAAGAAAGCTGAGACAATTGCCCACAACTTTCATGTTTGCAACTGGCACCAGTTTTGACGTTATCAATGACGTTTTGGGCAGACAAGAGAAGATAAGGATTGTCACCAAGTCAAAAGTTGGTCACCCACTTATCAATTAGTCATCAAATCAATAGTTTCCAATTTTGGCCTATAAAAGGAGGCATTTGCCATGCATTTAGGCATCTTGGTTTCCAGATCAAGATCATGCTCTTCCTTTCTCTCTTTGTATTTTTTATGCTTTGTTTTCATTAATATTAAGTTTATGCCTTTCATTTCCTTTCCTTTACTTAGTTAACTTTTATGTTCTTATTTTGTTTATCTATTTTGCTTTCTTTCATTATGTCTAGCTAAGTTAATTATGTCAAGGTGAAAAGGTTACACTAATGGTGTAAGAATAAGTATAATGTAAACTTAATATGGACTTTAATGTTTGATACTAACATGTTTTATATTTGTTATCTTGTTCACTCTTTAATACTTTGCTTGTTAAATAACTAATCTTGATTTATGTTGTATAACACTTGGTACAACAAATGCTTGGCACTTTCATAGCCCATAATGTATGGTATAACCGACACCTGAGCTATGAAAGGAACTTGATTTATTGTTAACATAAGTTATAATCATGAATGCTTGACGAGATTTACAAGTATTAGCATTAATTGAATAAGATGACTAATGTAATCATGTTAACAATATATAATCTGATTGGAACCTCCTTTGTGTGTGGTTTCCAATTCAATAATAAGAGTTTATACTATACTTGTTTGATATACCATTAGTGGAACCTCTAACCTTGACATTTGTTATTATCATTGTTTAATCGTTACATTAATATTCCATCTCAAAGTTCTCATCTTCTTCTTCTTCTTCTCCTTCTTTTTCTTTATTATTATTATTATTATTATTATTAACTTGTGAGGCACCGAGTAAAACTCAACCTCATACATCTAGTGGAGGTATGTACAACCTTAGGGAAGATCATGACCTTCAAGCCAAGTTTGCATCTTTAGCTAGAAAAGTCGAGGCACTAGAATTGAAAAAGAGTGGTCAATTAAAATCTGTTGAAAACATTGTGTGTCAAATCTGTGAAACAAATGAACACTCAACCAACGATTGTCCAACCTTGCCTTCTTTTAAGGAATGTCTCCATGAACAAGCCCATGCTTTAAACAGTTTCCAAAGGGCCAACCACAACCCATACTCCCAAACATACAACCCTGGTTGGAGAAATCACCCAAATTTCAGTTGGAAGAGTGAGAACAATAATGCATAAACTTCACAACCATCGTTTCAAGCACACCACAATTTCCAAAATTCTTATGGATATACACCTCCTTATTCTCCACCTCCTAGAAGAAGTTTTGAGGAAACTTTATATGCATTCATTGAAAAGCAAGAGACAATTAACACTCAACTTGCTCAAAGCATAACAGATTTTAAAGATACTCTTGCAAAATTCACATCTGCTCTCAGTTTTCAAGAGAAAGGTAAGTTTCCATCTCAACCACAATAAAATCTCAAGAGGCAATACAATGCAAATGCAAGTAGTTCTGGAAGTCAACACATGGATCAAGTCAAATCAGTCACTACTCTACGCAATGGTAAGGTTATTGAAAAACCCACTCTTGAACCTTGTGAGAAAGATGATGAGTTAATCTCTAAGGGTAAGGAAGGGGTTGAATCTGAACATTGCAAAGAAAAGACTGATTCCCTGCCAGCACTTCCATTTCCTCATGCCATGACCGATCAGGAAGAAATCGATGATGAAAAAAGCACCGAAAATGTTGATGCGGATCTTTTATCAAAAGTGACAACAGATTCGACACCCGACATCACACCAATCAATTATTACTTTCCTGATGAATCTTTACTTTCTCTTAGTTCAATGCCTTGGTTTGCTAAAAATATCTATTTTCTTACTTCACGATTTTTGCCAGCTCACTGGAGTACTGAACACAAAAGAAAATTTTTGAGCGACGTGCAAAAAATTTTATTGGGATGACCCCTACTTATTCAATGATTGTGCTGATCAAATATTTCAAAAATACGTTCTCGACAATGAGGTAAGTAATTTCATTAAATTTTATCATTCTAAGGCACGTGGGGATCATTTCTCGTCAAAAAAGAGGATTGTAGAAATCTTACAAAGCGGATTTTATTGGCCCACCATATTCAAGGAATCACATGCATTCCGGAAAACCTGTGAAAATTGTCAAAAGGTGGGATTTATTTCAAAACACAGAGAGTCTTTAGATAATCTTCTATTGACTCTTAAGTCTCATCATAGTCGAGATAAGTATCGTGCAATTCTTGAATTATGAACCATTTTCATAAAGAACATGCTTGGCATAGTCTTGGGAATCTGACTAAAAAAAGACCCTGTTTGCCAGTTTTTAAGAAAACTGGATGGGAAGCCTATCCCCGACCCATAGAGGGCGTTTAAGCCGTTCTTAGACGTAAAACCAAGGGAAGATGTGAGCCACAATCACAACTATGATTTGAATTTTTATTTGTAAAAACTTGTGTCTTTTGATTTTATTAATAACATAATATTTGTGTTTTGTTGTTTCTTATATTTGTTTAAGTGTGTTTCAGGTTTGCTAATGTTAATTATTTCAGGTGATATCTACATGGGTTAAGGAGAAAAGCTTGAGGGAATCAAATTAGTCACTACTTGACACGACTAAAAGATTGATGTCTTCTCCCAAGTGCAGGAGTGTCGAAGTAATAAATAACCCGGCAAGACCAGGGTCGAACCACAAGGAGGTTAATTGTACAAATTATAAATAACAATAATACAACAACAACAATAATAATTGTAATAACAATAATAACAATAATGACAATAACAATAATAACTATAATAATAATAATAATAATAATAATAATAAT
>NW_011500898.1:36216-42253 GCF_000495115.2 Populus euphratica
ATTATTAGTAGTAGTAGTAGTAGTAGTAGTAGTAGTAGTAGTAGTAGTAATAATAAAGAAAGAGAAGAAGAAGAAGATGATGAGAACTTGGAGATGAAATATTAATGTAAGGATTAAGCAATAATTTAATGTAAGGATTAAACAATAATAATAACAAATGTCAAGGTTAGAGGTTCCACTAATGGTATGTCAAACAAGTATAGTATAAACTCTTATTATTGAATTAGAAACCACACACAAAGGAGGTTCCAATCAGATTATAGATTGTTAACATGATTACATTAGTCATCTTATTCGATTAATGCTAGTACTTGTAAATCTCGTCAAGCATTCATGATTATAACTTATGTTAACAACAAATCCAGTTCTTTCATAGCTCAGGTGTCGGTTATACCATACAGTATGAGCTATGAAAGTGCCAAGCATTTGTTGTACCAAGTGTTATACAACATAAATCAAGATTAGTCATTTAACAAGCAAAGTATTAAAGAGTGAACAAGATAACAAATATAAAACATGTTAGTATCAAACATTGAACTCCATATTAAGTTTACATTATACTTATTCTTACACCATTAGTGTAACCTTTTCACCTTGACATAATAAACTTAACTAGACATAATGAAAGAAAGCAAAATAGATAAACAAAATAAGAACATAAATAAGATAAAAGTTAACTAAGTAAATGAAAGGAAATGAAATGCATAAACTTCATATTAATAAAAGCAAAGCATAAACCTTACAAAAAATACAAAGAGAGAAAGCAAAAGCATGATCTTGATCTGGACACCAAGATACTTAAATGCATGGAAAATGCCTCCTTTTATAGGCCAAAATTAGGACCTATTGATTTGATGATTAATTGATGAGTGGGTGGCCAACTCTTGACTTGGTGACAATCCTTATCTTCTCTTGTCTGCCCAAAACGTCATTGATAACATCAAAATTGGAGCCACTTGAAAACATGAAAGTTGTATAAAATTGTCTCAGCTTTCTTGTGTAAAACATTCAGCTCATTTGGACTTCTAGAACTCCAGATATGACCAAATTACTGAACAGTGCTCGGGTTAGAGGACAGATTCGGGCTTCTTTGTTGTTGCTACAATTTGGACTTGAAAATGACCTTTTTAGATCTTGAGCTCCTATGAAAGTTGTAGGCCTATATCTTACCTTTCCATCCATATAAAGTAGACCTAAATCTGAGATCTATAACTCCAGATATGACCCAATTACCGAATAATGTTCTGGTTTGGATTGCACCGACATCTCTTTTCTAATTTTGGTCATCTCTTTGTCCTTTCAATTTCAGTTCTTAAATTCATTAATCAATCCTTTCATTTATGTGATAGGCCTGCATTTAAAATGAACATTTACCATAAATTAAAGGTATCTTATATTATTAGATATATTATTATAAAACATACTTTAGTTAAGGAGTTATTGATACTTGAAGTGCAAAATGATGATATAAAACCATGCTAAAAATGCACTTTTAAGTACTTATCATTATACCGTATAATTTATGCTATGAAAGTGTCAAGCATTTGTTGTACCAAGTGTTATACAACATAAATCCAGATTAATCATTTAACAAGGAAAGTATATAAAACATGTTAGTATCAAACATTAAAGTTCATGTTAAGTTTACATTATACTTATTCTTACACCATTAATATGACCTTTTCACCTTGACATAATAAACTTAACTAAACATAATGAAAGAGAGAAACATAAATAAACAAGATAAGAACATAAATAAGATAAAAGTTAACTAAGTAAAAGAAAGGAATTAAAAGGCATAAACAAGATATTAATGAAAGCAAAACTTAAGCATTACAAAAGTACAAAGAGAGAAAGTAAAAGCATTTTTTTAATCTGGAAACCAAGATGCCTAAATGCATGGCAGATGCCTCCTTTTATAGCTTAAAATTAGAAACTATTGATTTGGTGACTAATTGTTGAGTGGGTAGTCAACTCTTGACTTGGAGATAATTCTTATCTTTTTGTTTGCCCAAAAAATCATTGGTAACATCAAAATTTGAACTAGACTTTCATATGAAAGTTCTATAAAATTGTCTTAGCTTTTTAGAAAAAAAAAATTAAGGTCATTTAAAACTCAAGATATGGGCTGAACACTGAATAGTGTCCAGGTTGCAGGACAGATTTAGACTTCTTCATTGTTGCTGCAATTTGGACTTGAAAAATGTATTTTTAAATCTTGGACTCCTATAAAAGTTGTAGGTCTATGTTTTACCTTTTCATCCATATAAAGTAGATCTAAATCTGAGATTTACAGCTCCAGATACAACCCAATTATCAAACAGTGTTCCAGTTTGAACTGCACTAGTATTTCTTTTCTAAATTTGGCCCTCTTTTTGTCCTTTTAATTTTAATAATTCAACTTATCAATCAATCCTTTCAATTATATGATAAGCCTGCATTTAGGATGAATATTTACTATAAATTAAAGGTATCCTATTGTATCAGACTTGTATTATAAAATACATGTTTTAGTTAAAAAATTATTGATACTTCAAATGTAAAATGATGATATAAAATCTTGATAAAAATATATTTTTAAGTATTAATCACACAGGAAAACATGATGATTCCTTAGCACTTTAAAAAGATGAAATCAACATATTAAAAAATTTTAAAATTAGAACTTAAAGTAACTATTAGGGAAACAAAGATGAAAAGAATAATCCTTTATGGTTTAAAATTTAAATGTCAAAATTTTGTTGTTGTTGCAGTACAAGGATAGCCTACTCAACTATTATTAGTTAAGTTTGAAAATTTATTTGCATATTAATAAAATATAGCTAAATAAATGAAAAAAGTTTCATTAAAAAGTGAAGAAAAAGCACATTATATTAATAATAACAAGAGTATACAATGGCATACTCATGTAGATAGAAACCATAATTAATGCATTGATGGTGGATTGAGTAACGATTGTGAAATGAAAAGAAATTATCAAAAGAAATAAAGCTTTCGTAAAAAAGGAGCCTTAAAAAATTATGGTAATAACATAAGATTTGAATGCATATATCATTATTATGGAAAAAATAATCACGTAAAGAAACATTTTTTAATTAAAAAGTAAACAAAAAAATAATGCTACTATTTTTAAATAAAATGTTATTGCCATCTTGAGATTAATTATTGCTATTAGGAATTTGTTTATTTTTATATTTTAAAAATGTTTTTGTAAAATTTTAATTTTTTTAATTTTTTTGTTTCAAATTAATTTTTATGGTATTTTCAGATTGTTTTGATATGCTGAGATTAAAAATAATTTTTTAAAAATTAAAAAATCTTTTAATATATTTTTAAATAAAAAATCTTTTAAAAAGTAACTACCAACACAATTCTCAAATACATTGGATCACTGTTTTTCTTTCCTATTGTTGTTCTTACTTCCTCTCTTCTTTGCATGACCATATATTATTACTTCTAGCTGGCTAAATATATCATATTAAAGGTGGTTTGGTATAATTGTAATTGTAATTGCTGTAGCCATGGGCAAGGGTGGAACCGACCAAAATTAATATAACAAAATAATTAAAAAGTCTATTTATTTAAAATAAAAAATATTATGCTATTTTATATTTAAATACTAAATAATAATAATAATTTAAATTTTTTGTAGGCCCGACCACTGCTTTCCTCCCCTAATTTTGCCTCTGGCCATGGATGTGATTGTAAAAGTGTTTGATAAAACATGATGTTAAAATATTTTCTTGTCAATCACTATTAAAAGAAAACTTCTTTCACTTTATAACTTCTTTCTTTTGATTATCGCTATGGTTTTCAAAAGCTGACCACACATTTTTTTTCATTAATTTAACAAAAATAAATAAATAAATAAACTAGAGAAAGAGAGCCAAAAACCAATGATTTCTCAAGGGAGCTCTAAATGGATGTCTCCTTAACGAACATTTCAGGTTTTATTATTAAAAATCATGCAGTAGATATCGTTGATTCTTCATGTGAGTAATTGATTAGACATTAGAACAGAGAGAAGCCTTTGTTCATTTATTATTTTATACACTATACAAGGCAGTCACACAAGTTACAAGAAGAAACGTGGAAGAATTAAACATGTACAGATTATGAAATAGACTTGAGGATGTAATGGTATAAAAAGTGACATCTTCTCTGCATAAAACAACGGGATCCCAATTGTTAGGATGAATGAAAAGTTGTGATAAATAAAGAGTTAGTGTTATTCTAGAACAAGTAATGTTAATTTAACTTTATCTTTTTGTGTAAAGATATATATATGTTTGTTTATTTTAAATAAAAATAATATTAATTTAATCTCACAAATTGCTTATAAAAAAAGATAACTATTGCATGAATTTTGTTATACAACCACTTGCCATTGATTTTTAACCTAAGATATGTAGAAAGAAAACATACCCATTTACCATTGGGCTGCTAGATCACTTACTATATAAATATGCATTGATGAATGGTTAAATATTATCACCATGTGTGATAGTAAATGGGAAAAGGATGAAATTGTTTAAAAGGAATCTGTTGCTGCTAAGCTATTATTTTTGTTATACTTTGTGACAAAAGATAGTTAAAATTGATGTTAACAACAATAATACATTGGTTATCCTAGGAGTACCTGTTATCCTAGTTGTCTTGTTGGTTAACGCTTCTTATGGAGAAAAGCTTTACAAATTAAGCCGTGTGAATTTCTTGTTTATTTATTAGAAAATAAACCTCAAAACTTTAAAACTTTAAAGAAGCAATGTTAATCTCGAAAGTACTATTCTAAAAAAACATTAGAAATATTGAGATAGAATCCAGATTATACATGAAATTTGATAAATTTTCCTCTTGGAAATAAACCATTAGGGTGAAAATAAATATTCCAAAGGAAAATAAAAGTTGATGGATATATTAATAATATAAAGCCAGACTCATAATAAAAGGTTACAAGCAAAGGAAAAGTATGGACTACTTTGATACATACTCACCAATCACAAGAATAATATCCATTCATATGTTAATTGCTATGGTTGCTCTTAATAATCTTGAAATAAATCAAATGGTTGTTAAAACTGCTTTCCTAAATGAATACTTTGATGAAAAAATTTGTATGGAACAACTTGAAGGATTTAAGGTTCCAAAACATCAAAGAAAGATGTGTAAACTTGTTAAATCTATGCATAGTTTGAAACAAGCATCAAAATCATATGGAGCTCAAGATCTAAAAAGGTCATTTTCAACTCCAAATTGTAGCAACAACAAAAAAGCCCGAATTTGTCTTCCAGCCCGAGCACTGTTCAGTATTTAGCCTATATCTGGAGTTCTAAAAGTCCAATTGAGCTGATTTTTTTACACAAGAAAGCTGAGATAATTTCCTACAACTTTCATGTTTTCAAATGGCTCTAATTTTGATGTTATCAATGACATTTTGGGCAGACAAGAGAAGATAAGGATTGTCACCAAGTCAAGAGTTGGTCACCCACTCATCAATTAGTCATCAAATCAATAGTTCCCAATTTTGGCCTATAAAAAGAGGCATTTGCCATGCATTTAGGCATCTTGGTTTCCAGATCAAGATCATGCTTTTGCTTTCTCTCTTTGTATTTTTTGTAATATTTATGCTTTCTTTTCATTAATATCAAGTTTATGCCTTTCATTTCCTTTTATTTACTTAGCTAACTTTTATGTTATTTATGTTCTTATTTTGTTTATTTATTTTTCTTTCTTTCATTATGTCTAGTTAAGTTTATTATGTCAAGGTGAAAAGGTTACACTAATGGTGTAAGAATAAGTATAATGTAAACTCAATATGGACTTTAATGTTTGATACTAAAATGTTTTGTATTTATTATATTGTTCACTCTTTAATACTTTACTTGTTAAATGACTAATCTTGATTTATGTTGTATAACACTTGGTACAACAAATGCTTGGCACTTTTATAGTTCATACTGTATGGTATAACCGACACCTGAGCTATGAAAGGAACTTGATTTGTTGTTAACATAAGTTATAATCATGAATGTTTGAC
>NW_011500898.1:42263-42624 GCF_000495115.2 Populus euphratica
TGCTTGACGAGATTTACAAGTATTAGCATTAATTGAATAAGATGACTAATGTAATCATATTAACAATCTATAATCTGATTAAAACCTCTTTTGTGTGTGGTTTCCAATTGACTAATAAGATTTTATACTATACTTGTTTGACATACCATTAGAGGATCCTCTAACTTTGACATTTATTGTTATAGTTGTTAAATCTTTAAGTTAATATTTCATCTCAAAGTTCTCATCTTTTTCTTCATCTTCATCTTCTTCTTTTTCTTTATTATTATTATTATTATTATTAGTATTACTACTACTATTATTATTAGTACTATTATTATTATTATTATTATTAGTACTACTACTACTACTACTACTACTA
>NW_011500898.1:42634-44575 GCF_000495115.2 Populus euphratica
ATTATTATTATTATTATTATTATTATTCTTGTTGTTGTTGTTATTACTATTATTATTGTTGTTGTTGTTATTGTTGTTGTTGTTGTATTATTGTTATTTATAATTTGTACAATTAACCTCTCTATGGTTCGACCCCAGTCTTGCCGGGTTATTTATTACTTCGACACTCCTCCACTTGGGAGAAGGCATCAATCTTTTAGTCGTGTCAGTATTTGTCTCAACTTTCCAACAAAAAATGAATGAGCTCATTTGGACTTCTAGAACTCGAGATATGGGCTGAACACTAAATAATATTTAGGTTGCAGGACAAATTCTAACTTCTCTTTTGAAGATAAGATTCGGACTTCCAAACGATGGAATTAAGTCATGGACTCTCATGAATGTTTTAGGCCTATGTCTTAGCTTTCTAACTATATAAACCAAACTTAAATCCAAATCTACAACTCCAGATATGACTCAATTTCCAGTATGAATTAAACTGGTATTTTTTTTTCTAAACTTAGCCCTTTCTTTGTCCTTTCACTTTCAATAGTTAAACAAATCAATCAATCATTTGAATTTTGAAACATGTTTGCATTTGAAATGAGCATTTACCATAGATTAAAGATATTTTATATTATCAGACTTATTATTATAAAACATGTTTAAGTTAGGAAATTTAATTATCCTTTAAATATAATATGATGTTATAAAACATTTGTAAAAATGTATTTTTAACAACTAATTTTTAATGAGGGAAAATATCCCTAACACGTGCACTTAAGAGGGGTTAATATCCCTTACACATCATTAATAAAGGATAATTATCACTTGTATATCATGAATAAGGGATAACTTATAGGTGATTTTAAAAAATTTTATACACCTAAATATGTAGAAAGATCAATACCCTTAACCTTAACATTTTATGTTAAGGGTCACAAGAAAAAAAAAACAAATAGAGTCTTGTGGCCCAATACAAGGTCCAAAAAGATTATCAGTTTTACATTTGTCCATGCTCGACGAGATGCTGAGCCTAGGGATATGGGGTCTGACAACCTTCTAGAACCATATATACTTGGGCCTAATGATGTGACTAAAAGATTGATGTCTTCTCTCAAGTGTAGAAGTGTCGAAATAATAAATAACTCGGTAAGACCGGGGTCGAACAATAGGGAGGTTAATTGTATAAATTATAAATAACAACAACAATAATAACAATGGTAATAGTAATAGTAATAGTATCAAACATTAAGGTCTATGTTGAGTTTATATTATACTTATTCTTACACCATTAGTATAATATTTTCACATTGACATAATAAATTTATCTAAACATAATGAATAGGAGAAAAAAAATAAACAACATAGGAACATAAGTATAGTAAAGAAAATAAAAAGTATAAACAAGAGATTAAAAAAAAATATAACATGAAATAAACTTAAACATTACAAAAATATAAAAAAGAAATAAAAAGCATGATCTTGATCTGAAAATCAAGAGCCTAAATGCATGGAAAATGCCTCCTTTTGTAGGCTAAAATTGAAAACTATTGATTTGTTGACTAATTGTGAAGTGAGTGGCTAATTTTAACTTGATGGCAATCCTTATCTTCTTGTCTGAATAAAATATCATTATAACATCACAATTTGAACCAACCTTACTCATGAAAGTTCTAGAAAATTATCTTAGCTTTCTAAAAGAAAAAAAAGGTTATTTAGACTTCTAGAACTCGAGATATGGGCTAAACACTGAACAATATCTAAGTTGTAGGACAGATTCGAATTTCTATGTTATTGCTAAGTGACACGACTAAAAGGTTGATGTCTTCTCCTAAGTGCAGGAGTGTCGAAGTAATAAATAACCCGGCAAGACCGGGGTCGAACCACAGGGAGGTTAATTGTACAAATTATAAACAACAATTATAAAACAACAATAACAACAACAACAACAACAACAAC
>NW_011500898.1:44644-58163 GCF_000495115.2 Populus euphratica
TAATAATAATAATAATAATAATAATAATAATAATAATAATAAAGAAAGAGAAGAAGAAGAAGATGATGATGATGAGAACTTAGAGATGAAATATTAATGTAAGGATTAAGCAATAATAATAACAAATGTCAAGGTTAGAGGTTCCACTAATGGTATATCAAACAAGTATAGTATAAACTCTTATTATTGAATTGGAAACCACACACAAAGGAGGTTCCAATCAGATTATATATTGTTAACATGATTACATTAGTCATCTTATTCAATTAATGCTAATACTTGTAAATCTCGTCAAGCATTCATGATTATAACTTATGTTAACAACAAATCAAGTTCCTTTCATAGCTCAAGTGTCGGTTATACCATACATTATGGGCTTTGAAAGTGCCAAGCATTTGTTGTACCAAGTGTTATACAACATAAATCAAGATTAGTCATTTAACAAGCAAAGTATTAAAGAGTGAACAAGATAACAAATATAAAACATGTTAGTATAAAACATTAAAGTCCATATTAAGTTTACATTATATTTATTCTTACACCATTAGTGTAACCTTTTCACCTTGACATAACTAACTTAGCTAGACATAATGAAAGAAAGCAAAATAGATAAACAAAATAAGAACATAAAAGTTAACTAAGTAAAGGAAAGGAAATGAAAGGCATAAACTTAATATTAATGAAAGCAAAGCATAAACATTACAAAAAATACAAAGAGAGAAAGGAAGAGCATGATCTTGATCTGAAAACCAAGATGCCTAAATGCATGGCAAATGCCTCCTTTTATAGGCCAAAATTGAGAACTATTGATTTGATGACTAATTGATAAGTGGGTGGCCAACTTTTGACTTGGTGACAATCCTTATCTTCTCTTGTCTGCCCAAAACGTCATTGATAACGTCAAAACTGGAGCCAGTTGCAAACATGAAAGTTGTTTGATAACATCAAAATTAGAGCCATTTGAAAACATGAAAGTTGTAGGAAATTATCTCAGCTTTGTTGTGTAAACAAGTCAGCTTATGTGGACTTCTAGAACTCCAGATATGGCCAAAATACCGAACAGTGCTCGGGCTGGAAGACAGATTCGGGCTTCTTTGTTGTTTCTACAATTTGGACTTGATAATGGCCTTTTTAGATCTTGGGCTCCATATGAAAGTTGTAGGCCTATGTCTTACCTTTCCATCCATATAAATTGGACCTAAATCTGAGATCTGTAGCTTCAGATATGACCCAATTACCGAACAGTGTTCCGGTTTGGATTGCACCGCCATCTCTTCTCTAAGTTTGACCATCTCTTTATCCATGCAATTTAAGTTCTTCAAGTCATCAATCAATCATTTCATTTATGTGATAGACCTGCATTAAAAATAGACATTTACCACAAATTATAGGTATCTTATATTATTAGATACATTATTATAAAACATATTTTAGTTAAGGAGTTATTGATACTTCAAGTGCAAAATGATGATATAAAACCATGATAAAAATGCACTTTTAAGTACTAATCACACCCCTCAACCAGCTTATTACTAGTCCCTAGTAATCAAAGCGTTACAACAATTTGCAAATTTCACAAAGCAAGGTATTCATCATTTAACTTCCATTAATCTATCTAGGTAAACAAACTCTCATTAAATTTATATATCTGCTCAATACCTCTTAACAAGATATTAATAAACCGTTCTTTTGTGCTCAATGTATCAACACATAATTATGGGGCTTTTCTTGGAAGAAAACAAAATTTTTATTCTGATGTTTAAGGTTAACTTCCTTGGGTTGGGATTACTATTTTTGTCTTTTTTTTGTCTTTTTTTTTTTTTAACTCTATGTACATATACTTTAAAAACATCATGCATCTTTAACCCATGTAACGAGCTTTCAGCTAATGACTCCCAGACCAGTTGGTCTTAGGGCATTAGGTGTTAAGACACCCCTATGAGCTTAGTAACTCGGGTCGCAGATACTAATATGCAGATAGTGCAATGTTTGATTCCCTTAAGCTTTTCTCCTCAACCCATGTAACAAGCGTTGGGCTAATAGCTCCCAAGTCAGTTGACTTTAGGGTATTAGGTGTTAAAACACCCCTTCGGGCTTAATTGCTTAGGTTAGGGAGGCTACGAAACCAAACTTATCTACATTTTTATTATCATCATTTTTTTTTCTTTTTTTTTTCTTTTTTTTCATGTTTTTCTTTTTTTTATATAAATAATGTAATAATCCAATATGCAACCCACAATCATATGTTAAAGTGTGTGTGTGTAAATTAAGGTTTAAAAATACATGTTAAATAAGTATATGAGCAGAATTAAGTGGTAACAATACGAGAGTTTGTAAATCTGAATATTTCAGGAAGTATTATAATAGACCTTGTTAAGAATGATTACTAAGATGCGTCTCAAGAGTCACTTTAACAAAAGAGCTCATTCACTCTGCCATCCTAGTAACAACAATTATGCACATGCTTTATGAAATGAAAAACATTTTTTTTTATCAACTACTACCCTTTTTTTTTTTATCAACTACTACCCTCTCCCCCCAACCAAAACGAGACATTGTCCTCAATGTTCTAAGGTAGAAAGATAGAGTATAGAAGATATCACCTGAAATAACGAACACCGACAAACCTGAAACACACTGAAACAAAAATAAGAAATGACAAAACACAAATATTATGTTATTAATAAAAAGAAAAGACACAAATTTTTACAAGCTAAGACTCAAATCACAGTTGTGATTGTGGCTCACATCTTCCCTTGGTTTTACATCCAAGAACGGCTTAAACGCCCTCTATGGGTCGGGGATAGGCTTTCCATCCAGTTTTCTTAAAAACTAGCAAACAGGGTCATTTTTTAGTCAGATTCCCAAGACTATGCCAAGCATGTTCTTTATGAAAATGGGTTCCTAAGTTATGAATTGCGCGATGCTTATCTTGACTATGATGAGACTTAAGAGTCAATAGAAGATTATCTAAAGACTCTCTGTGTTTTGAAATAAATCCCACCTTTTGATAATTTTCACAGTTTTTGCTAAATGCATGTGACTCCTTGAATATGGTTGGCCAGGAAAATCCACTTTGTAAGATTTCTACAATCCTCTTTTTTGAAGAGAAATGATCCTCACATGCAGAGAAATGATCCTCACATGCCTTAGAGTGACAAAATTTAATGAAATTACTTACCTCATTGTCGAAAATGCATTTTTGAAATATTTCATCAGGATAATAATTGAATAAGTAAGGGTCATCCCAACAAAAATTTTGCTCGTTGCTCAAAAATTTTCTTTTGTCTTCAATACTCCAGTGAGCTGGCAAAAATCCTGAAGCAAGAAAATTGATATTTTTAGCAAACCAAGGCATTGAACTAAGAGAAAGTAGAGATTTATCAGGAAAGTAATCATTGATTGATGTGATGTCGGGTGTCGAATCTGTTGTCACTTTTGATAAAAGATCTGCATCAACCTTTTCGGTGCCTTTTTCATCCTCGATTTCTTCCTGATTGGTCATGGCATGAGAAAATGAAAGTGCTGGCGAAGAATCAGTCGTTTCTTTGCAATTTTCATATTCAACCCCTTCCTTACCCTTAGAGGTTGACTCATCATCTTTCTCACAAGGTTCAAGAATTGGTTTTTGAATAACCTTACCACTACACAAAGTGATGACTGATTTGACTTGATCCATGTGTTGACTTCCATAACTACTTGCATTTGCATTGTATTGCTCCTTGAGATTTTGTTGTGGTTGAGATGGAAACTTACCTTGCTCTTGAAAA
Organism: Populus euphratica; assembly: GCF_000495115.2. Classification (NCBI taxonomy): domain Eukaryota; kingdom Viridiplantae; phylum Streptophyta; class Magnoliopsida; order Malpighiales; family Salicaceae; genus Populus; species Populus euphratica. The sequence continues at coordinate 48,415 of NW_011500898.1, forward strand.
CTAAGAGCAGATATGAATTTTGCAAGAGTTTCTTTAAAATCTGTTATGCTTTGAGTAAGTTGAGTGTTGATTGTCTCTTGCTTTTCAATGAATGCATACAAAGTTTCCTCAAAATTTCTTGTAGGAAGTGGAGCATAAGGAGGTGCATATCCATGATAATTTTGGAAATTATGGTGTGCTTGAAATTGTGGTGGTGAAGTTTGTGCATTGTCACTCTTCCAATTGAAATTTAGGTGATTTCTCCAACCAGGATTGTATGTTTGTGAATATGGGTTGTGATTGGACCTTTCAAAACTGTTTAAAGCATGGGCTTGTTCATGGAGACATTTCTTAAAAGAAGGCAAGGTTGGACAGTCGTTGGTTGAGTGTTCATTTGTTTCACAGATTTGACACACAATGTTTTCAACAGATTTTAATTTACCACTCTTTTTTAATTCTAGTGCCTCGACTTTTCTAGCTAAAAATGCAAACTTGGCTTGAAGGTCATGATCTTCCCTAAGGTTGTACATACCTCCACTAGATGTATGAGGTTGAGTTTTACTCGGTGCCTCATATGTACCCGCGGTGTCCCAATTTTGAGCATTTTCAGCTAACAAGTCTAAGTACTCCATTGCTTCATCAGGGTCTTTATCTTCAAAAGTTCCATTGCACATCAATTCAACCATTTGCCTATCTTTAGGTGTTAACCCTTCATAGAAATGTGAAACCAATCTCCATGTTTCAAAACCATGATGAGGGCAAGTACTAAGCAAGTCTCGATACCTATCCCAACATTTGTAAAATGTTTCTCCTGGTTTTTGAGTGAAAGTGGTGATTTGTCTCTTGAAAGAGTTTGTTCTATGAGATGGGAAAAACTTCTTTAAAAACTGTTGTTGCATTTCATCCCAAGCACGAATGGATCCTGGTCTTAAATTTTGTAGCCATGTTTTAGCTTTATCTTTTAATGAAAAAGGAAAAAGCTTTAATCTGATGGTGTTCATGCTACAATTTAAATTATTATATGTGTTGCACACCTCCTCAAATTCCCTTAAATGCAAGTATGGATTTTCCAATTCTAAGCCATGAAAAGAAGGTAAAAGTTGAATAATACCTGGTTTAAAATTAAAATGAGATGCATCGGGAGGAAAAACTATGCATGATGGTGCACTTGTTCTTGTGCGATTCATGTGGTCTCTAAGTGTTCTAGCACGGTTATTCTCATTATTTTCATTATGAAGTGATTGATTATCTTCTTCGGCCATATTTTCTGAAAATGATGAGGATACCCTACAAAGTCTACCACTTGATGTACGTGACCACACTCTCATGCACGTGTAGGAATAAAATAAAAAAGAAGAAAAAAGCAAAAGAAGAAGAAACAAAAGAAAAGAAACAAAGTTATATACAAGAAAGTGAAAAAAGAAAATAAAATAACTACTATAATTTATACAAGAACTTACCTCCCCGGCAACGGCGCCAAAAACTTGACACGACTAAAAGGTTGATGTCTTCTCCCAAGTGCAGGAGTGTCGAAGTAATAAATAACCCGGCAAGACCGGGGTCGAACCACAGGGAGGTTAATTGTACAAATTATAAACAACAATTATAAAACAACAATAATAACAACAACAACAACAACAACAATAATAATAATAATAATAATAATAATAAAGAAAGAGAAGAAGAAGAAGATGATGATGATGAGAACTTGGAGATCAAATATTAATGTAAGGATTAAGCAATAATAATAACAAATGTCAAGGTTAGAGGTTTCACTAATGGTATATCAAACAAGTATAGTATAAACTCTTGTTATTGAATTGGAAACCACACACAAAGGAGGTTCCAATCAGATTATATATTGTTAACATGATTACATTAGTCATCTTATTCAATTATAGTTGATTTCAGTACTTAAAAGTGCATTTTTATCATGGTTTTATATCATCATTTTGCACTTGAAATATCAATAACTCCTTAACTAAAATATGTTTTATAATAATGTATCTAATAATATAAGATACCTATAATTTGTGGTAAATGTCTATTTTTAATGCAGGCCTATCACATAAATGAAAGGATTGATTGATGACTTGAAGAACTTAAATTGCAAGGATAAAGAGATGGTCAAACTTAGAGAAGAGATGTCGGTGCAATCCAAACCGGAACACTGTTCGGTAATTGGGTCATATCTGGAGCTACAAATCTCATATTTAGGTCCAATTTATATGGATGGAAAGGTAAGCGATAGGCCTACAACTTTCATATGGAGCCCAAGATCTAAAAAGGCCATTATCAAGTCCAAATTATAGCAACAACAAAGAAGCCCGAATCTGTTTTCCAGCCCGAGCACTGTTCAGTATTGTGGCCATATCTCGAGTTCTAGAAGTCCAAATGAGCTGAATGTTTTACACAACCAAACTGAGACAATTGCCTACAACTTTCATGTTTTTAACTGGCTCCAATTTGGACGTTATCAATGATTTTGCAACTGGCTCCAGTTTTGACGTTATCAATGACGTTTTGGGCAGACAAGAGAAGATAAGGATTGTCACCAAGTCAAAAGTTGGCCACCCACTTATCAATTAGTCATCAAATCAATAGTTCCCAATTTTGGCCAATAAAAGGAGGCATTTGCCATGCATTTAGGCATCTTGGTTTCCAGATCAAGATCATGCTCTTCCTTTCTCTCTTTGTATTTTTTGTAATGTTTATGCTTTGCTTTTATTATTATTAAGTTTATGCCTTTCATTTCCTTTCCTTTACTTAGTTAACTTTTATGTTCTTATTTTGTTTATCTATTTTTCTTTCTTTCATTATGTCTAGGTAAGTTAATTATGTCAAGGTGAAAAGGTTACACTAATGGTGTAAGAATAAGTATAATGTAAACTTAATATGGACTTTAATGTTTGATACTAACATGTTTTATATTTGTTATCTTGTTCACTCTTTAATACTTTGCTTGTTAAATGACTAATCTTGATTTATGTTGTATAACACTTAGTACAACAAATGCTTGACACTTTCATAGCCCATAATGTATGGTATAACCGACACTTGAGCTATGAAAGGAACTTGATTTATTGTTAACATAAGTTATAATCATGAATGCTTGATGAGATTTACAAGTATTAGCATTAATTGAATAAGATGACTAATGTAATCATGTTAACAGTATATAATTTGATTGGAACCTCCTTTGTGTGTGGTTTCCAATTCAATAATAAGAGTTTATACTATACTTGTTTGATATACCATTAGTGGAACCTCTAACCTTGACATTTTTTATTATCATTGTTTAATCCTTACATTAATATTCCATCTCCAAGTTCTCATCATCATCTTCTCTTCTTCTTCTCTTTCTTTATTATTATTATTATTATTATTATTATTATTACTACTACTACTACTACTACTATTAATACTATTATTATTATTATTATTATTATTACTGTTGTTGTTATTGTTGTTTTATAATTGTTGTTTATAATTTGTACAATTAACCTCCATGTGGTTCGATCCCGGTCTTGCCGGGTTATTTATTACTTCGACACTCCTGCACTAGGGAGAAGACATCAACCTTTTCATCGTGTCAGAAGTACTAGGGTATTAGTTGACTTAAGATTTGCATTGTGTGGTGTAAAAAAGCGAGAGAAATTAAAGCTGAAAAGTGGGCACTTGGACATCATTTTCTTTTGTTTTGGGGAAGAATACAATGAATAACATCTAAATGACATGTCATTTAGGGTCTACGATTATAAATTAAATGACCTATCATTCATTAGAGGGGAAATTAGGGTTTTCCCTAAATTATCTATTTTTAATTTGATCCTTAAACTCTTGAAACTTTTTAATTGAGTCCTCAATTGGACTTAATCTTTGGGGTCCATTCGATTTCACCCTTGCTTAAGTCAATTAATTTATAAAACTTCAAAATTGGTCACTAGAACTTTTATTTCTTGCAACTTCACCTTTTATTTCATCCATTTAAGCTAGTGGATATTAAATTTGGTCATTTGAAATTCCAATCTTGTTAATTAAGCTTAAATTAAATTTTTAAATTTATTTTTTCACCAATTAAGTCTTTAATAAAATTAATTTAACTCATTAAAAGTCTAGTTAAGTCATTGCACTTGATTAATTCTTTTAATTTTAGCTAAACTAACTTTCTAACTTAATTTTACTTTTGATTAAGCTCTTGATTAAATTAGTAGGCTCATTAAAAGTTCAATTAAGTCTTAAAGCATAATTATTTTGCAAGTCTCCCCCGACATTGAATATCTTCCTTTAATTTGATCCCAAATTCTCATTTGTTTCTTTAATTAAACCGTCCATTGTTCCAATTAGACTCACAATCTTGGCCATTTGTTTTAATTTGGTCCTTCCACCTTCAATTCACTCCTCCTTGTTCTTTTATTTTTTTTTGGATAATTTTGGGAACCGAAAATTGGTTTATGACATAATAAAACAACCTTGTTTTGCCCATTCCTTTTCGTGCCTTTTCAAAAAATCATTTGTATAGCCCAACTCATTTTTAATGTTGCGAGGTGATGTCGAACAATGCATTTTTCATGCCTCTCAAAAGGTGGTGTTGGGAAAGGAAAGAGTTTTTGGTATAATCATAAAGTTATAATTATAAAGTTCAAGAGTCGCCACATAATATTATTGTTAATAGGAAATCTATGTTCTGCGAAAGTAAGGGTAAGAGACTAGTTGTGTAAGGAAAAGACGCATCTCTTCTTATGTATTTTTTTACCTAAGGTAAGCCGCATTATTGTTTAATAATTTTTTAGATTAAATTTATATTTGTTGATCTCGTCTAAAGTCTAAAATAGATCTCTTTTCATGAGAGAATCTTTACCTAATTATATGAAATCTTAGTCGTTCTAAAGTTCCAATTATAGCATTGCATTTGTTTCCTAAATACAACTAATTCTTAACATTCCTAACAAAAGAATTGTTATGAATTTTTTTATATTTTGGCCAAAGCCTAATGAATAATTATAAACTAACCATGATATCTATTTTTTTTTAAGTATGACAAAAGGTATGTGATTTTCATCTTTTAGAAAATGTGCTTGGAAAATAAAAACTTTTAGGATTCGGCCATATGCAAAAAAAAAGAAAAAAGAAAAAATATTTTTTATATTTTTTTTGTTTTTTAAAATTTTGGAGGAAAATAAATGTTTTTAATATCATACTCATATCTTGCAGTATAAGTCTATAGCCCAATATTATGCAAAATTATTGAAAAAGCATGCGAGAGGGTCCATAAATATTTCTTAAAATGACCTTCAAAACTTTTAGGACTTTTCTTTTTTTATTATTCTAATATTACTATATTATTATTAAATATATTAGGTTGGGCCAGCCCAGCCACCTATGCCGGACCCAACCAAGTTTGATTAGGTTGATTGGCGACTCAACAGACATGACCCTCTTTTTTATTGGGCTGGGTTAGAATAGGTCTAGCCTGGCTAGGTTGGGCCAATTAATAGCCTAATAGCCTTTGTGTTTCTTTAGTGGGTTGGACCTGGTCCAACCATGTAAAATAGGCTGAAATAGGTTCAATCAAATGAAACTTAGTCACTAGCCCAGTCTATTAATTAAGTTACATGAATAGTTGAACGTGAATTATAATTGATGTTTCATTATTTACATGTAGTGAAACAAGAGAAAAGGGGAAAAAGAAGAAAAAAAAAGAAGAAAGGGGGAGGCTTACCTAGTATGGAAGGAGATGTTGGTCCGAGAAGTCGATATAAAGCTAGTGGTGGCGTTCATAGAGGAGTCGGTGCTGCTGCCATTACCGCTATAAAGGAAGAAAGAGAACAATCAATGTAGAGGGAGAAATGTAGTGGCACTGATAAAGGAATTGGTGGTTGCGTTAGATATAAAAAGAAGAAAGAGAAACCTTTGACTAAAAGGAAAAGGGAGAAATTGGTAGAGAAAAAAAAGAAGCTTATAGTAACTCCTCTCGATGTGAGATGGTTGGCTGGTGGTTATACTAGTGAATTATGGTAGAGCTGGTGGTGGACAAGCTAGTGGTGATATTGGTTGGTGGCTGAAATGGTGGAGAGAAAGGGAAAGAAAAATAGCAGAAAAACTAAAAGGGAGATATTTTTTTCAATTTTTGCACCTAATTTTCATCATCCTCAAACTATGAAATCTACTCCTATTTATAGAGCGTGAAAGAGGTTCGTCTATACTAGTGCCAAATCTTGACTTTTGATTTGACCTAGAAGGATCTCAATTATTGGCTCAAAGTGGTTATCATGAGTTGTCAAATTTGTTGTAGAAAAATTGATGGTTAGGTTAGTCACTTTAGGGTGGTGCCATAGTCGTTGTAGTGTCAATCAACTAGATTGATCATATATGCATGTAGTCAGGTGTTAGCCCATTATTGTTATAAAAGTTTTGTCCAATTTGACGGAGGGATGAAGCATTAAAATGGTGTTGTTTTGGTATAATTCATTATAGTACTTTAATTTTTTGATTTCTCTCAATGACACCCTTGATTAGCTTAAAAAATTTGAATTTTGTTCAATTTTTCCTTTTACAAACTTTAATTTTAGCCCTGGATTTTAGTGACACAACCAAAAGATTGATGTCTTCTCCTAAGTGCAGAAGTGTCGAAGTAATAAATAACACAGCAAGACCGGGATCGAACTATAGGGAGGTTAACTGCATAAATTATAAATAACAACAACAACAACAACAACAACAACAACAACAACAACAACAACAATAATAATAATAATAATAATAGAAGAAGAAGTTGATGAGAACTTTGGGATGGAAGATCAATGTAAAGATTAAACAATGATAACAACAAATGTCAAAATTAGAGGATCCACTAATAGTATTTTAAAAAAGTATAGTATAAACTCTTATTATTCAAATAGAAACCACACACAAAGGTGGTTTCAATCATATTATAAATTATTAACATATGTACATTAATTATCTTATTTGAATAATACTAATACTTGTAAATGTTGTTATGTATTCATAATTATAACTTATGTTAACAACAAATCAAGTTTCTTTCATATTACAGGTATCGGTTATACCATAAGGTTTGTACTATGAAAGTGCCAAGTATTTGTTGTACCAAGTGTTGTACACCATAAATCTAAATTAGTCATTTAACAAGCAAAGTATTAAAGATTGAACAAGATAACAAATACAAAACATGTTAGTATCAAACAGTAAAGTCCATATTGAGTTTATTCTTACATCATTAGTGTAACCTTTTCATCTTGACATAATAAACTTAGCTAAACATAATGAAAGAGAGAAACATAAATAAATAAGATAAAAACATGAAAAAAATAAAAGTTAATTAAGTAAAGGAAAAAAAATGAAAGGTATAAACAAAATATTAATGAAAGCAAAACTTAAGTATTACAAAAATATAAAGAGAGAAAGCAAAAGCATGATCTTGATCTGGAAACCAAGCAAACACCTCCTTTTATAGGCCAATATTAGAAACTATTGATTTGATGTCTAATTGATGAGTGAGTGGCCAACTCTTAACTTGGTGATAATTCTTATCTTTTCTTATCTGAATAAAATATTATTAATAACATCAAAATTTAAACTAGGCCTCCATATGAAAGTTTTATAAAATTATCTCAGCTTTCCAGATAAAAAACATTGAGGTCATTTGGACTTCTAGAACTCAAGATATGGGCTAAACACTGAATAATGTCTGGGTTGTAGGACAGATTCAGACTTCTTCATTATTGCTACAATTTAGACTTGAAAATAGCTTTTTTAAATCTTGGATTCCATGAAAGTTGTAGACCTATATCTTACCTTTCCATCCATATAAAGTAGACGTAAATTCAAGATCTATAGCTCCAGATATGACCAAAATACCGAACAATATTCTAGTTTTGACTGCACCAGCATCTCTTTTCTAAGTTTAGCCATCTCTTTGTCATTTAATTTCAATACTTAAACTCATCAATTAATCCTTTTATTTACGTCATAGGTCTGCATTTAAGATGAACATTTACCACAAATTAAAAGTATCTTATATTATTAGATATATTATTATAAAACATGCTTTAGTTAAAGAGTTATTGATACTTTAAGTGCAAAATGATGATATAAAACCTTGATAAAAATATACTTTTAAGTATTAGTCATTTAGCGCCTTCTCATTTTGGTCCTTGGTTTCAAATTTTTTGATTTAACCCCGAATTGACCATTAAACTTTCAAATCTCTTCAATTTCACCCCTGATTTCAGCCAATTGAGTCCCCAGATTGATAACCAAGAGCTTTTAAACTTGGCCCATATCTTCCAATAACTTCAACCATCTTCATAAAACTTTTGAAATGAGTGATGTTGAATGCAATCACTACTTGATAAAAACAAAAGGCGACCTATATATTAAATTGTTCTAGCTTTTGATTCTTTATCATAATCATCATTTATGCTTATTTGCCTCAAATTGACTTATTGTCTCATTTTGGGATCATAAACAAATTTATTGGTATCTAGCCCTTTGCTTTCTTTCCACTATCTTGTCAACCATTTTCTTTACTTGCTCTTGTACTAAATGAAGTTAAACATATCTCTTGTGCTATATCATTTTCTAGAGCTTTAAATTCATCAAATTTAGATGGGTGATCATATGATGCAACCTTTTATGTCTTTTTTGCTTTCATGTAAGCTTCTAACTCCTCATTTACTTCATTTCAGGAAGACATTTATTACAAGCTAGAACATTTTTATATGTTCTAATTTGATATTGTTTTGCTCGAAAGATTCCGCCCTTCAATGTTTTCTTATAGAATTTACATGTGATAATCTTTGAATCATTAAGTTTTTTTTTAAAAAAAAAATTATACTTCTATGCATATCTCTCTTGTTAAACATGATTTTAATGTTATGAATACATGCCAAGTACTAGGTACTAACTAATTTAATTAATTTATAAATGAACTATGAATGTGGGTACATGAAATCAACTAAAATTTAAAAATCACAGCAAGAACAAAGAAAAAAAAAACTAAAGGTTAGAAATTTTAGTAGCATAATACCATTAAAATGTATATGTAAAAAGAAAAGAAATTAATAACATGAAAAGATAGAAAGAAATAGAGTAAAAAACAGACTATAGAAGAAAGAAATTAAGTGATAAAGAAACAAAAAGATGAAAAATAATAAAATATGGAGCACTAAATGAAAAAAATAAATTAAAGTATTACTTGTTCTGTACTTCTATTGTTCTTTGGCTTTGTTAAACATTAAAGTTGAAGAATGAAAATGTGCATAATACTTATATTCTAATATTTCCTTTCTAGTCTTTTTCTCTCATTTTAATAATTTTTTTATTTTTTACCCTAATCTTTGCTTTAATTTTTTATTTTATAAAAATACTTTGTTTCTAGATTAAAATAAATAAATAACTAGCTAAAAAATGATGTTTTTTAAGCTACCTAGCTTTTACACTTGGCACCGACTTTTTAGGTGCTTGTCTAGGCAAGCACTTCATTCAACTTCATTGTTGGAGGCTAATAAAGGCATTGCACCCTTTACTGTGGCCCTTCCAACATCATTAATATAAAATATTATTTTAAAGAGATAATTTGATAAAATAAGATTTTAAATAATATAAATATAAATTTTTTTATTATGTATATTTTAATTAAAAAAAACTATTTAGAAAATCAATTCTATTAGAGTGAAATAAATAAGTATTTTATTTTTTTAATGATTTTGATGTTATTTTTTTTCCACATGGCTAGATTTAATTTG
>NW_011500898.1:61290-71284 GCF_000495115.2 Populus euphratica
CTTCAAGTGGGAGAATGTAAAGTCATGTAATTAGATGGCATAATTAATGGGATTTGAGTGGGAGATGAGTTGTAGGATGAGTGGAGGATGAGTTGGTATAATTAATGGAGTATGAGTAGATGATGAGTTGTTAGGCATATATTCCTCCTAAATTTATGACCATTATACCTTCACTCTTGCCTATAAATAGGCAATGCATTCAAGCCTATATGCACACCAAAATAGAGAGAAGAAGAAGAGAGTGAAGAGAGAGTAATCCCACAAAATAGTGAGGTATTTGTGATAGAGTTAGTGAGGTGTTTTCTCCTAATAATAGAGAGATTCTTAGTTGTTCTCCTATTATTCGAGAGAGGTTGTAATTCCTACATTACTTAGTCAAATCCTTCTATACTTGTCTGTGGACGTAACCCAATTGGGTGAACCACGTAAATTCTTGTGTGTTCCATTTCTTATTTTATCCTGTCTCTTATCTTTTATCTTGTCGGGTTTGCATGCCAGCATCCTAATAGTGGTATCAGAGCCTTTTGGTTGGTGTTGTTAATACACAAAGTTATTCGTGCATACGGGGGGTACTATTCACCTATACGGTACTGTTCACATACGTTACTGTTGGCGTATATAGAAAGTCAGTGCGGTGATTAAATACAGTCTAGGAAGTTCTGTCTAAGGAGATTGGTTTTTAGCGGGACCGTTTGTGACCCCTCCAATCTTTCCTGGGAACTTACTTAGTGAAGTATTATTCACACGATACTATTTCTATATACGCTACAGACCTGTGAAACAGTGATAGCTGAATAGATCTCGGTAAATACAATGACAGCAAAGTACGAGATTGAGAGATTTAATGGGAGCAATTTCTCACTGTGGAAAATGAGAATCAAGGCAATCTTAAGGAAAGACAATTGCTTGGCAGCAATTAGGGATCGACCCGCGGAGATCACTGATGATGCAAAATGGAATAAGATGGATGGCAATGCTATTGCTAACATACATTTAGCATTAGCCGATGAAGTATTATCAAGTGTGGCGGAGAAGAAAACAGCTAAGGAGATATGGGAGACTCTATCAAAGTTATACGAGTCCAAGTCTTTGCACAATAAGATTTTCTTAAAGCGGGGACTTTATACCCTTCGAATGGCAGAAACCACGTCGGTGACTGACCACATCAACACAATAAGAACTTTATTTTCACAACTCACTACGTTGGGTCATCAAATAGAGGAAAATGAACGTGCAAAGCTTCTACTTCAAAGTCTTCCTGATTCGTATGATCAGTTTATTATCAACTTGGCCAATAATATCCTCTCAAACTATTTAGTCTTCGATGATGTTGCAGCCGCTATCTTGGAAGAAGAAAATAGGCGCAAAAACAAAGGAGACAGAAACAGTTCAAACCAAGCAGAGACGTTGTTGGTGTCAAGAGGAAGATCAACGGAGCGTGGCTCTAGTGGGAGTCAAAGGCAGGGGAGGTCCAAATCAAGAAGTAAGAAGACTGTGAAATGCTACAACTGTGGCAAAAAGGGGCACTTCAAAAAGGATTGTTGGTTTAAAAAGGGTATAGAGAATACTGCAGAGTCATCAAAATCTCAAGGGTGTGTTGCGAGCACCTCAGAAGATGGAGATGTTTTATATAGTGAAGCAGCGACAATCTCTACATATACAGAAGAGCTCACTGAGGTCTGGCTAATGGATTCAGGAGCAACATGGCATATGACTCCTCATCGAGATTGGTTCCATACATATAAACCTATCTATGGAGGCAAAGTGTTTATGGGTGATAATCATGCTTTAGAGATTGTTGGTATTGGCACCATCAAATTGAAGATGTATGATGGCTTAATTCGTACTATTTCAGAAGTGCGACATGTAAAAGACTTAAAGAAGAATCTTTTGTCCATAAGACAATTTGATAGTCTTCGCTGTAAGATCTGAACAGACAATGGAATCATGAAAATCATCAAAGGAGCACTGGTGGTTTTAAAGGCAAGAAAGATAGTTGCAAATATATTTACATTAATGGGAGAAACATATCATGAGGCAGAAGCGTTAATCGCATCAACCAGCCCTGCAGAAGAGAAGACGATGATGTGGCATAAAAAATTAGGTCACATGTCGGAGAAAGGTTTAAAGGTTCTCTCTGATCAGAAGTTACTCCCTAGGCTTACAAAGGTTACTTTACCTTTTCGTGAGCACTGTGTTACAAGTAAACAGCACAGGTTGAAGTTTGGCACATCAACAACTAAGAGCAAATGCATCTTAGACCTGATTCACTCTGATGTTTGGCAAGCACCAGTTGTATCCTTGGGAGGAGCAAGATACTTTGTATCATTCATAGATGACTTCTCCAAGAGATGTTGGGTGTATCCAATTAGAAGGAAGGCAGATGTGCTTACAGTCTTTAAAACTTTCAAAGTGCGGGTGGAACTTGAATCTGAAAAGAAGATTAAGTGTTTGAGGACTGACAATGGAGGAGAATATACCAGTGATGAATTTGATAACTTCTATCAACATGAAGGTATCAAAAGGCAGTTCACAACGGCATACACTCCACAACAAAATGGAGTGGCAGAGCGGATGAACAGAACTCTATTAGAAAGAACAAGAGCAATGTTGAAGGCTGCAGGTCTAGGAAAGTTATTCTGGGCAGAAGCAGTCAATACCGCCTGTTATGTGATAAATCGATCTCCATCAACTGCAATTGAGCTAAAGACACCGATGGAGATATGGACCGGAAAACCAGCTGATTATTCTCGATTGCATATATTTGGAAGTCTTGTATATGTGATGTACAATACACAAGAAGTTAACAAGCTAGATTCAAAATCCAGAAAATGTGTATTCTTGGGATATGCTGATGGAGTGAAGGGGTATCGCTCGTGGGATCCCATTGCCCACAAGGTAGTTATCAGCAGAGATGTCATATTTGTAGAAGGTAAAATACAAATAGAAGAGCATAATAGCATTCTAAAGGAGACTACAGCAGTCCATATGGAAAATACTCAAAATCATGCTTCTTCTGAAGCTGTACCAAAGCATGAAGAACAAGAACAAATAGAGTCTGAAACTCCTGAAGTTCGACGGTCGACTCGTGAAAGAAGACCACCGGCTTGGCACTCAGAATATATTATTGAAAGTAACATTGCATATTGTCTTCTAACAGAGGATGAAGAGCCATCAACTTTCCATGAGGCTATCAAAAGCACAGATGTATCTATGTGGATGACAGCAATGCAAGAGGAGATTGAAGCTCTGCACAAGAATAATACTTGGGATCTTGTTCCACTACCACAAGGAAGAAAGGCCATTGACAACAAATGGGTTTACAAGATAAAACGTGATGGCAATGATCAAGTGGAGCGGTATCGTGCAAGATTGGTGGTGAAAGGATATACTCAGAAAGAAGGAATAGACTTCAATGAGATATTTTCTCCGGTGGTACGACTTACGACAATCAAAGTAGTCTTAGCAATGTGTGTTATATTTGATCTTCACTTGGAGCAGTTAGAGGTGAAAATTGCATTTCTTCATGGAGAACTTGAAGAAGAAATTTATATGCTCCAACCAGAGGGTTTTGCTGAAATAGGCAAGGAGAACTTGGTTTGCAGGTTGAACAAATCTCTATATGGTCTCAAGCAGGCGTCGAGGTGTTGGTACAAGAGATTTGATTCCTTCATAATTAGCCTTGGGTACAACAGACTCAGTTCAGACCATTGTACGTATTACAAGAGGTTTGAAGAAGATTTCATCATTTTGTTGTTGTACGTGGATGACATGTTGGTGATAGGCCCCAATAAAGATCGAGTCCAAGAATTGAAGGCACAGTTGGCTATGGAGTTTTATATGAAGGACTTGGGACCAGCAAACAAGATTCTAGGGATGCAAATTTATCGAGACAGAAGTAAGAGGAAGATTTGGCTTTCTCAGAAGAATTATTTAAAGAAAATCTTGCGACGCTTCAACATGCAAGATTGCAAGCTAATTTCCACCCCACTTCCTATTAATTTCAAATTATCCTCAAGTATGTCTCCTAGCAATGAAACAGAGAGGATGGAGATGTCTCGAGTACCGTATGCATCAGCAGTGGGAAGTTTAATGTTTGCCATGATATGTAAAAGACCAGACATTGCACAAGCAGTGGGAGCAGCTAGTCGATACATGGCAAATCCTGGTAGAGAGCATTGGAATACTATTAAGAGGATCTTGAGATACATCAAGGATACCTCAGATGTTGCATTATGTTATGGAGGATCAGAATTTACGATCAAAGGTTATGTTGACTCAGATTTTGCTGGTGACCTTGAGAAAAGGAAGTCCACTACAGGCTATGTGTTCATAATTGCAGGAGGAGCTGTGAGCTGGGTTTCTAAACTTCAGACTGTTGTAGCTTTGTCCACAACAGAAGCTGAGTACATGGCAGCTACACAAGCTTGTAAAGAAGCAATATGGATGAAGAAACTTATGGAGGAGCTCGGGCACAAACAAGAGAATATTCTTTTGTATTGTGATAGTCAAAGTGCCTTGCATATTGCAAGGAATCCAGCATTTCATTCAAGAATAAAACACATAGATGTTCAGTATCACTTTGTTCGCGAAGTGGTGGAAAATGGAAGTGTGGATTTTCAGAAGATTCACACAAAGGAAAACCCAGCAGATGCTTTGACCAAACCGGTCAACACTGATAAGTATATATGGTGCAGATCCTCTTATAGCCTAACAGAAACGTAAACAACATGAAGATGACAAGTATAGAAAGGATAGATGAAGAATCACAGATAATCAAATGTGAAGACTTGATTACATCATCAAAGTCTTCAAGTGGGAGAATGTAAAGTCATGTAATTAGGTGGCATAATTAATGGGATTTGAGTGAGAGATGAGTTGTAATTGGTGGAGAATGAGTGGAGGATGAGTTGGTATAATTAATGGAGTATGAGTGGAGGATGAGTTGTTAGGCATATATTCCTCCTAAATTTATAACAATTATACCCTCACTCTTGCCTAAAATAGGCAATGCATTCAAGCCTATATGCACACCAAAATAGAGAGAAGAAGAAGATAGTGAAGAGAGAGTAATCCCATAAAATTGTGAGGTATTTGTGATAGAGTAAGTGAGGTGTTTTCTCCTAATAATAGAGAGATTCTTAGTTGTTCTTCTATTATTCGAGAGAGGTTGTAATTCCTACATTACTTAGTCAAATCCTTCTATACTTGTTTGTGGACGTAGCCCAATTGGGTGAACCACGTAAATTCTTGTGTGTTCCATTTCTTATTTTATCATGTCTCTTATCTTTTATCTTGTCAGGTTTGCATGTCAAAATCCTAACATGTGATACCAAATATGGGCATCAAACGAAGCAGCAGTGAGAATGACTTCAGGGAAGCTTGTGGCATGCTGAATGGTTCTATTGAAAAAACTGATGCCTTGTTGCACCCTGGTCAGAAAACCAATGCCGTGTAATCCTTCCGACCACCATTCATAGGCAAGAATGCCAAGCCTCGGAATTGCCGGGGATGTGTCAACAAGCTGCGTTGCCTTTTCCTCAAACGTTAGTCTAGAGACAAGGTCTTCTGCTTTTCGGCTTATAGGCAGCGTGGTTTTGCAAAAATCATACGTCTTTGTTGATGGGTCAGATGAATCACACGAGTATGGAGGTTGTGAAGCAGAAGCACACGAGTAAGGATCCTGTGGGTGAGATGAATCTGTCGACTCAACACACAAGTGATGCGAAGTACTATGGAATATGAGAAAAATGACCAAGTTTTTGAGTTTCATTCTGTGAGTTTGTTGATAAGAACTGAATAGATGGAATGAATTATATTTGTGTTTAAAGTTTTATAGGAAAAAGGGTCAGGTGACAATCCTGATATTCAGAATTTGTGAGGTTCGACAATTTCTTCCCCAGGACGAGGGCTCTAAATCACTTGGCTCTTGGGGATCTGTGAGGTTTGACAATTTCCAGGAAAACTAAATCTGCTCTGCGCATTACTTTTCGAGTTGTTACGGTGCCTGAATAAAGATGAATACTTAACGTGGCCCTGTACAAAAATATTATTTTTTCAAAAGTTGTTTGATATATACTTGAATATTACAAAAATTAATTTATGTAGTTATTTACGAGCTATAGTGTCCATGCCAAAAGGTGGTTTACTCACTCTACTACACTAGACAGACTCTCTTCTCAAGAAACATCTCTCTCTCTCATACTATGCCCCTGTTTCGCTTCCATGTTTGGTTGCTGCGAAAATCACTGCAACAAGAAAATAAAAACTGTAAACATATTTTATTTCCTACGCTACTTTTTTTTATTTTATTTTTGAAATGCTGAAAGTAGTTGCTGTAGGAGGCTTAAGGGCTATAGGTGTTCTTTTTGTTTCCTTCCATTTTCTCAGCAACCAAATAAAAAGAAAAAGAAGATTTTGTTCGTTTTAATTTACTTTTCAAATCATTAGGATCATAGTGGAAGGCAAGGCTTAAGTTTGATTTTTTGTTTCGCTTTGCTTGTTTGGTTTCTGAGAAAGTTCAGAAAGAAAAGAATAAGGAAAGGAAAATTGTTGAATGTGTGTTTCTGCTTATATTTCACCCTACTTGTTAAAAAAACTAAATGCTGAGATATATATGGGATCTTTGGTCGAAAACAACATCATATTTATGTATTCTTAGGATGGGTGGAAACAAAATAAAATAAATTTTTGGATTAAATACATGTTATAATCTACACTACAAACATTAAAAAATCATGAATGTTATTATCATTACAGTATGTTATTGTATCTTGTCCAATTGTCTATCAATATAAAATAAAAAAATTATTCAGTGTAGTTCAATGTACACCAAATTATGTGTCCAATTTAATGTAGTGTAATTAATCCTGTCCGGCATGCCGACATCTACCTACCATAGCTAAAATTTATTTGCCCTAGACTGAACCTGTTCTAAGATCTTTTATTGGGGCATTGACTAAAGCTTGTTTCCCAGTTCCCACATATTCTACGACACGCAGTCATACTATATATTGTGTTCTATGAAAAAGGTTGTTCCAGTGTGACTGTTCTTTCCATGAATCTGAAATCTGCAATCCATTGATGGAAGCCACAATACGCAAACAGAAACATAGCATGTAACCGCAATCTCGTGTTTTGAGAATCATTGCCGACTACCACAACATAATAGTGATTAATTTGGTATAAAAGAATCTTGATACTTCTTCCATCACCATCAAACGATGATCCATCAGGTGACGTGACAAAGACTAAGGAATAGGAATCCAAGAACAAAGAAATAATTTTCTAAGTTATCACATAGAAATTCTAATTCTAAGCTTTGGTACTGAATATCTTCTAATATTCTACCTTTAAAACAAGGTTACAACTCTGTTAAATAGGTGTTATACCAATATTTACAAGATTTAAATAATCAAAATTTAAATTTAAATGTAAAAATAACAAATAACCAAAAATAAAATTAAAAATTCAAGATCAACTAAAAAAATAATAAAATTGATAAAAACAACTTATAGATCTAATTTGAAAGCCTTCCGAATTTTATTTAGTTAAAGCAAATCAACATCTTATAAAATTGAGCTTAAAAAATTTATTGAAGGAATTTTCATTTGATTTGAAGGCCACATCAAAAGTTATGGGTTTTTCCATCAAATAAGTCATTTAGTAAAAAGCATGTTTTGTTTTTCTTGGACTTGGACTTGTTCATATTGTCTAATTATATTTATACTAGATTATATATATGGTCCAAATACAATAAATTTGTATCTAATTGACCAGCCTTCTACATTAGTTTTCAAAAGTTGAAAAAAAATTATCTTTAAGTTTTGAGCATCTACTAGATAAAGAGGTAAATGTTAAACATTAAAAACATCAAGAATCTTTAAATAACTAGAAAAAAAAGTCATTAAGCATTATTATTGTTTTTTTTTAGCACCTTACAAGGATCAATATTCTTTCAATATTTTCTCTTTCTAAGCTTCTTATATTTTTCCATAAGAAATTAATCATGAGCTAGAATTACCTATATTGAGTCTCCAACTTTAAAAATGATTTTTTCATCCACCCCACAAAACTACATTACACCATACACTATCATAATACTTTTTGCCTGTAAAAAATAAAATAAGATAATGTGTATCCATAATTATCTCACCATTTCACTCTATCTAGGTCAATTTATATAGCCTAGGATGACTATTTGTTTTGAGCTGTGATTTTTTTACTAGTTTTACTAATAGAATGTTCTTACAACTACAATGTTAATGATTAGATTGCACACTTTATCTTTAATGATGAACGTCGAATGAAAAATGTTAATGGACAACCAATCTTAAACTAAATTACACTTAGGAGTTAAGAAACTCTTTCAAATGACTAATATAGCACCACCATTTTCACATAAAATCTCATTTCACTAAACTTTTCTACATGTATTCTTCTTTTATCAACATATATTATTTGAGAGAATCTATAACTTATGGATTCAATAAAATAATACTCCTTCTTACCACATATATAACATTAAGATCTAAAAGCAAAATCAAAACTCTAACCTATAGTTTGCTAAAGAGTAGGTTTAGATTGATTGGTTGTTCACAAATTGTTGACACATGTATTCTTGGTATTCTGATCAATTTCAAACTTGTTATTCTGGATAGTCCGAAAACACTTATTGGTTTTCCTATTATGTTGTTTCTGTACGACTTTCTAATAGGTTTCTACAATTGACCATAATAACTGCTGACAAAGCAAGTTTTATATAGACTTTCATAATCCATTCAAGTATTGTGTCATCAATTGCTCCTTCATTCCTAAAACATTATTCTTGGCTACCAATTCATATAACTCATCGATATACTTATTAACAAGCCTTGCACCTTACCTTAATAGAAAGAGTCATTGGTATAGGATTTTAGTATGCCTAAAAAAAAAAATCTTTCATCTTCTTCCTCATCTTTTCTAAGTCATTGATCTTTGATTTTCCTCTCTCTTTCCAGGTCCGCTTTAATTGTTCCCATTAAGAAAAATCTTTCTTCTTTAATGTGATGGTGATCGGTATCTCTATCATATATTCCAAGACCTTCTTGTTTTAAGAATTCTCTCCACTTCATTATGTTATATTAGCTTCAACACAAAAAAAATCCATTAGAGGTTCCATTAGGTCTAATCACAAGACTTAGAGTAAAAAGGTTTACTGAGGCAATTAATAGACTTCTTCAAGATGTATAAACTAAACATATCATGAAGAACAAGCTTTGATTAATTTGATTTATGTGTCAAGAAAGCTTGTAGGGGAGTATCCAAACATAACAGAAAGATTGGAATAAGAACATTTTAAGTTCGCTAGTTTTGACCTTTAGCTACTGTTTTGGCCATAACTAGAGCTACAAAATGAATTTTGATACAATTTTAGTTGCATTGAAAAGTAGACATCTATAACTTTCTAGTTATATATGGTAGCCTCCTTCATTCCTAAAACATTATTCTTGGCTACCAATTCATATAACTCATCGATATACTTATTAACAAGCCTTGCACCTTACCTTAATAGAAAGAGTCATTGGTATAGGATTTTAGTATGCCTAAAAAAAAAAAATCTTTCATCTTCTTCCTCATCTTTTCTAAGTCATTGATCTTTGATTTTCCTCTCTCTTTCCAGGTCCGCTTTAATTGTTCCCATTAAGAAAAATCTTTCTTCTTTAATGTGATGGTGATCGTTATCTCTATCATATATTCCAAGACCTTCTTGTTTTAAGAATTCTCTCCACTTCATTATGTTATATTAGCTTCAACACAAAAAAAATCCATTAGAGGTTCCATTAGGTCTAATCACAAGACTTAGAGTAAAAAGGTTTACTGAGGCAATTAATAGACTTCTTCAAGATGTATAAACTAAACATATCATGAAGAACAAGCTTTGATTAATTTGATTTATGTGTCAAGAAAGCTTGTAAGGGATCCAAAAATAACAGAAAGATTGGAATAAGAACAT
>NW_011500898.1:73174-77810 GCF_000495115.2 Populus euphratica
GTAAAAAGGTGCAAGACAACCTAAGTTAACCCGCAAAACTCATAACTTAAGTTATAAGATTAAAATAATTCAACTAATTTTTTTTAAGAAAATCACAATGGAATTTAAAAATAAAAAAACTAATGACAAAAAATAAAATTAAAAAAATAAGTTAAAAAAGAGTTAATCCATGTTAATATTTTTAAAACTCACGACCTAGGTCACTAAACTAGAATCATCATAAAGAGAAAAATGATGAAGCATAATTCACAACAAATTTAATGTTGAAGAATAAAACAAGGAAGAAGAACCAAGAAAATAAAAGGATCTAAAATAAAAAATATGTGTGATTAAGAGAATGAGGGTAAAAAAAAAAATCAAAATATATTCTTAGGAATCAGGTAACGCAATAACTTTCCCATTGATTTCATAACCCATTGCAAGCATCGACTTTCTCTTTCTACTCCATGATCTCATGTTTTTCTTTTTCCCAGTCTACTAATGAAATGTCATTATTTTTGCTTACGCATTCCTTTCATCGATTTTTCACCGGAAAGATGATTTGGTCTCCACTGGATCCACTTGCCGGGAGCTCTCTCTAATAATAAATCAACAGGTGACTAAAAATTTTTTATTTAAAAGTTAAATTGAAAAGAAAAAAATTAAAATAATGAGGACAAAATTATATCGAATGGTGAGATTAAAAACTAATAAAACTTTCATAAAAGAGCTAAGGAAAAAAATCAAAAATTAAAATTAATAAAGATTAAATAAAAATAATAATAAATGAAAAATTAAAATTAATAAAAAACTAAAAGATGTGGGGATTTTATGGTACCGCTCCTCACAAAGCATTATTTATTGGAATTGTATTTTTTTTTCCTTTCATTTTTTCTCAATCAATATTTTCTTTTTAATTGAATGTTTATTGATTGATTAATTTGGTTGACTCATTTTTTTTTCTTAATTGCCCCTCCCCTTCCAATTTTATTATTTAATATTGAATTGATTGATAATTAAATTTTATAATTTATTTTAGTTTACTTTCTATTAAGTTATCCTGACCTCATGACCTGAGGATAGTACTTAACAGATTAACCCAAGTTGAATTAGGTTGTTTTTTGTATTCTTTTTTTAATTGACTTTTTTTTTTCAATTTCATTATTTAATGTTGGATCAGTTGAGAATTGAGTTTTATAATTTATTTTTATTTGACTTCTATAGAGTTATCTCAATCTTATGACCAAGATTGCTACTTTAGTAAGTTAACTTGGATTAAATTGAGTTTTTATTTATTTATTTTCGATCTATAAAGTTATCTCACTTTCATACTAACCCGGGTCACGGATCCTTCAACATTGAATTTAATTTTTTATTAGATTATTCCAATTTCATGATCCAATTCTCGAGTTTAGCATGTTAATTCGGTTGAAACGAGTTTTGTTCTTTTTTTCTTAGTTGACTCCTCCAATTTGATCCATTAATATTGAGTTGGTTAGAAATTAGGATCCATTATTTGAATTGTATTGCTTTGCTTTTGATTAGGTTATCTTGACTTTATAACTTGGTAATAGAGTTTAGCAAATTAACCTGTATTGATTCATGTTGTTTTTTATGTCATTTTTTAATTGAATTATTTTTCAAATTTTATTGTTTAATATTAGGATTTTAGCTTCATAATTTATTTTTTATTTGATTTATATTGGGTTATTTTAGTCTCATGACCTGGATTGTGGGTTTAGCATGTTAATTCATCCAAGCCAAATGTTTTCTCTTTGAGGGGTAAAATCATAATCCCTCTACTCTAATCAACAATACATATGAGGCACATGCTATCATATTTCACATAGTTCAAAAGACTCTTTCCTTTCAATTTTTCTTTTATATTTATTAAAATCATTTATGAACTCATTATCTCATTTATACGAGACACATCTTACAATTTATATATAAAAAAAGTGTTAATTTAGAAACCTCGATGTTAAGCAAGTGAGAGACAATACCATTAAATCTTATTTAAATGCACTCTAGACAAGGCCCAACAAACCAATGAAATATTTTTCAATGATTATTCTATATAGATTAAACCTAAACTCTAGATAAAAAGAGATTTATAGAGGAAAAATAATGGTTTAAAACCAAAAAATAATATTAAAAAAATAAGGTGAGGTGTCCTGTTAAAATAATACAGAATTAATTGACACCAAAAACCCTTGTTCATTCCCTTCTCATAAAGAATTTTAGAAACTAGAAGTTGATAGACTTTCCCTACTAATAACTTTGACTACCATAATAAGCTAGAATTAAACATGAATATTTTTTTTATTCAAATGACTTTTGAGATAAAAAAAAATATGTTCATTTACTGTTGAAAGAGTTTTGAAAAAACTAACCAAATTCTTCCTTTCATGGACTAGACAAACTAATAAGCTACAAAAAATAATATTTATGGGGCTAGGCTCGGCCCAAAACCCGAGCACAAGTTAGGTCAAGTAAATATGCATATAGGTTTAAAGTCAAAGCCTACTATGCTAAGAGCTCTCCCTTTTAAAAAGTTAGATGCCCGATGAATCTAATTTTAACTTCTCACTTTATAAATACCAAGAAATTTTTATTTATTTTTTATATAGGATAGAGTTCTTTTAAAGAGTTTTGGGTTTCAAAACATGTCATCTAAGGGCTATTGAAAATCAATTTCCCGTTCATTCATAATCTATCTAAATCATGTTCTTCATTTTAAAGAGTTTATATTAAAGATTAAATTTTAATAAATTTTTATCCTAAAAAATGAATGCGCCGTACTTTTATCTTGGTCTCAAATATGTCTGTTAACCATGTTCTTAAACAAATTTTTCAACAATCCTCTACAATAATAGAAATTGTCTGACTAGTTTAAAAAAGACTTAAGGATCTCCAATCAACTAGATATACTTATCATCATTACACTTTTTTATTTTTAAAGCCTTTAAGTTCATTCCTCTTGATAAATTATTTTTAATCTCTCTCGATAAACCTTTGGTTAGTGGATCCATAAGATTTTTCTTTAACTTTAAATAGTCAATAGAAATAATTGTGTTTGAGAGAAAGTATTTAATGATATATATACTTACCATTATACATAGCATTTTATGTCATTCCAAAATTGTTGACTGATTGTTGCAATGAACAAGAATAGTTTGCATTGATTTTGGCCAATATGAAATATCCTCTAATAAATTTCAAAGTCATTCAACTCTCTCTCTAACTTTATCAAGAGCAATAAAGTTTAATTACATCATGGATCTTGCAATAAATATTTATTTATATGATTTTCATGACACAACTGCTTCACCAAGTGTGCAAATATATCCATTAGTGAAGTTTAAATCATTAGTGTTGGATATCAAATTGGCATAAGTAGAGTGTAACTCATAATTTAAGGTGAGCTAAAACAATTTAAATACCCTTCATATTGCTTCCAATAATCTATACTTGGATTCCTTAAAAATCCTATTAGTTTGTTAGCTAAGTAAGCAATATCAGGTCTTATGTAATTCATAATATACATTAATCTCTCAATTATCCGAGAATATTGTAATTAGTCTATTTCTTTACTTTTATTTTTTGACGAATGGATACTTATGTTCATTGGTATTTTTATAATGTTATTGTCACTTTTATAAAATTTATCAAGAACTTTCTCAACATAAGATTAAAACAATATCAATATATCAAGTGTCCTATAAATCTTTATTTCTAATATAATATCTACAATATCTAAGTCTTCAATGTCAAACTTGTTAGTTAATATTTTCTTAATAGACTTGATCATGTAACTATTACTATCCAAAATAAGCATATCATTCACGTAAAGACATCCAATAAAATAACATTTATCTATTTTTTTTTACATCAATACATTTATCAACTTCATTGATTTTAAATTTATTTGATAATATAACCTTGTTTTATTTTTCATGTTATTATTTAATTTTTTGTTTCAAACCAAATAATAATTTGAAAAGCTTACAAAAAAAAATTTCTTATTCATTGACAACAAATTCCTCGAGGTGTTCCCTCTACAAATAATAATTTTAACAACATCATCTTGTTTAGTTGCACACCTACACTTTTAAACAAAGTTCAACAAACCAATGAAATATTACTCAATGATCTCTTTATAAAGACTAAATATGATTTTTATGAAAAATTCTCAAAGAAAAAATAAAGGTTTAAAACCAAAAAACAATGTTAAAAAATAAGATGAAAAAGAGTGTCAAATTTTGTTAAAATAATATAGAATTAATCAACCCAAACTCTTTTTTTAAAGACTTTTAGGAACCAAAAGATGATGGCTTCCTCCTAAAAGTTGACAATAAACTAAAATTAAATATGAATGTTTTCTTTATTTAAATCAAGTGACTTATGAGTTGAAAAATTTGTTCATAAATGTTGAAAAAATTCTAAAACAACTGATCAAATTCTTCCTGTCATAAGATATTTTGGGTTGGAAGAAATAATTTATCATTGACCATGCTTGAATTTAAATTTTAATTAGAAAAAAATAATTTTTTGTAATCCAAAATAAATCCAAACATGAGCAAGGTTAGTTCAACATACTATTTGTTTAGAACATCTTTTTAGATCAATTTTAAATTCTTAAGTTTTGTTTTTTTTT
>NW_011499891.1:0-1439 GCF_000495115.2 Populus euphratica
TTTTTTTTTTACTCCTACACGTATATGAGAGTGTGGTCACGTATATTAAGTGGTAGATTTTATAGGGTATCCTCATCATTTTCAGAAAATATGGTTGAAGAAGATAATCAATCCCTTCATAATGAGAATAATCATGTTAGAACACTTAGAGACCACATGAATCCCATAAGAACAAGTGTACCATCATGCATGGTTTTTCCTCTTGATGCATCTAATTTTAATTTTAAGCTAGGAATTATTCAACTTTTACCTTTTTTTCATGGCTTACTTTAGAAAATTCATGCTTACATTTAGAAAATCCATACTTACATTTAAGGGAACTTGAAGAGATCTGTAACACCTATAATAACTTAAATTGTAGCATAAACACCATCAGATTAAAGCTAAAATATAGTTATAAAATTTGAGACCTGGATTCATTCATGCTTGGGATGAAATGCAATAACAATTTTTAATTTAAAGAAGTTTTTTTCTTCTCATAGAACAAACTCTTTCAAAAGACAATCACTACTTTCACTAAGTCTCGATATCTATTTCAATATTAATAAAATGTTTCTTCTAATTTTTGAGTGAAAGTAGTGATTTGTCTCTTGAAAAAGTTTGTTCTATGAGAAGGGAAAAACTTCTTTAAAGACTATTGTTGCATTTCATCTCAAGGATGAATGGGTCTAGGTCTCAAATTTATAGTAGTCATGTGTTATCTTTATCTTTTAATGAAAAAAGAAAAAGATTTAATATAATGGTGTTCATGCTACAATTTGAGTCATTATAAGTATTATAGATCTCCTTAAATTTCTTTAAATGCAAATATGGATTTTCTAAATCTAATTCATGAAAAGAAGGTAAAAGTTGAATAATATCTAGCTTAAAATTAAAATAAGATGCATCAGGAGGGAAAACTATGCATGATGATGCACTTGTTCTTGTGGAATTCATGTAGTCTCTAAGTGTTTCAACACGGTTATTCTCATTATTAAGCGACTGATTATCTTCTTCAATCATATTTTCTGAAAATGATGAGAATACCCTATAAAGTCTACCACTTAATGTACGTGACCACACTTTCATATACGTGTAGGAATAAAATAAAAGGAAAAGAAAAACAAAAGAAGGAAAAAAATAAAACAAAACAAACAAAGTTAGATACAAGAAAAAATAAAAGGAGAAAGTAAAATAAATACTATAATTTGTACAAAAATTTACCTCCCCGACTACATTACCAAAAACTTGACACGACCAAAAGATTGATGTCTTCTCCCAAATGCAGAAGCGTCGAAATAATAAATAACTCAGTAAAACTGGGGTCGAATCACAAGGAGGTTAACTATATAAATTATAAACAACAATAATACAAAAACAATAATAGTAATAGTAATAATAATAATCATAGTAGTAGTAGTAGTAGTAGTAGAAGAAGAAGAAGAAGAAGAAGTTGATGA
>NW_011499891.1:1607-3753 GCF_000495115.2 Populus euphratica
AATTGTTAACATGATTACATTAGTTATCTTATTTGATTAATGCAAATACTTGTAAATATTGTCAGGCATTTATGATTATAACTTATGTTAATAAAAAATCAAGTTCCTTTCATAGTAAGGATATAGGTTATACCATATGGCTGGGCTATAAAAGTGTTAAGTATTTGTTATACCAAGTGTTATACAACATAAATCTAGATTAACTATTTAACAACCAAATTATTAAGAGTGAACAAGATAACAAATACAAAACATGTTAGTATCAAACATTGAAGTCTATGTTGTGTTTACACTATACTTATTCCTACACCATTAATGTAACCTTTTCACCTTAACATAATAAACTTAGCTAAACATAATAAAGAAGAGGAACATAAATAAACAAGATAAGAATATAAATAAGATAAAAGTTAACCAAGTAAAGGAAAGGAATTAAAAGGCATAAACAAGATATTAATAAAAACAAAATTTAAGCATTACAAAAATACAAAGAGAGAAAACAAGAGCATTATCTTGATCTGAAAACTAATATGCCTAAATGCATGGCAAATGCCTTCTTTTATAAGTCAAAATTGAAAACTATTTATTTGATGACTAATTGATGAGTGAGTGGCCAACTCTTAACTTGGTGAAAATCATTATCTTCTATTGTCTAAATAAAATGTCATTGATAACATCAGAATTTGAACTAGACCTCATATAAAAGTTCTAGAAAATTATCTCAGCTTTTTAGGACAAAAAATTAAGGTCATTTGGACTTATAGAACTCAAGATATGGGTTAAACACTGAATAGTGTATGGGCTACAGGACAAATTCAGACTTTTTTGTTATTGCTATAATTTGAACTTGAAAATGACCTTTTAAAATTTTGGACTTCCATGAAAGTTGTAGGCCTATGTCTTACCTTTTCATCCATAAAAAGTAGACCTAAATTAGATATCTACATCTCCAAATATAACCCAATTACCTAATAGTGTTTCAGTTTGGACTGCACTAGCATCTCTTTTCTAAGTTTAGCCATCTCTTTGTCCTTTCAATTTCAATACTTAAACTTATCAATCAATTCTTTTATTTATATGATAGGCCTGCATTTAAGATGAACATTTATCACAAATTAAAGGTATCTTATATTATTAAATATGTTATTATAAAATATGCTTTAGTTAAAGAATTATTGATACTTCAAGTGTAAAATGATGATATAAAACCTTGATAAAAATACACTTTTAAGTACCAATCAACAAGCATCAAGTGTTCAAGTTAAAGAAGATGATATGGAGCAATAGAAGAATAATATTTTTCCACATGAGATGTCAAATTAGTAATTGAATATGTAGTATTATTATATATAGTGAAAGTTGTGATAATATAATTGGTACTCCACCTGTTGAAAAGTTGAACTGGAATGTTACAAAACATCACAAACCTTATAAATTTTAATGGTTGAATGAATATATGGTAGTAAGAGTGAATAAACAGGTTTTGGTCTTATTTTTTATATATTAGAAAGTATAATGATGAGGTTTTGCATAATGTTATTCCCATGCATATGAGACATTTATTTTTGGAGAGATTGTGTCAATTTGACAGAAAAGTTATACAAGATGGGTTTAAGAATAGATATTTATTTATGAAAGATGAAAAATCTATCACCTGTATACCAAACAAGTTTATAAATCAATTGAAATTGAAAATAAAGAGTGGTTGATGGGAGTGCAAATGGTTTTTTTGGTCAAGATCCTTAAAAAGAGAAAAAAATAGATTTAGCTATAAAGAGAGAAAAGTCAAATTCAATCAAGAGATGGAAAAATAAAGAGTTGTTTGAGATAATAGAGAAAAAATAAGAAGAAAAGAATAGAGAGTTTTAACCAAAAAAAAAAAGAAAATTAGTGTGTTTTTATATAAAGGTGAGTGAGATTAAATATTCTTTTAAAACTAACTAGCCTGTTGATTAGTACTTAAATGTGCATTTTTATCAAGGTTTTATATCATCATTTTGCACTCGAAGTATCAATAACTCTTTAACTAAAGCATGTTTTATAATAAAATATCTAATAATATAAGATACCTTTAATTTGTGGTAAATGTTTATTTTAAATGCAGGCCTATCACATAAATGAAAGGATTGATTGATGAATTTAAGAA
>NW_011499891.1:4753-19208 GCF_000495115.2 Populus euphratica
TTGTTATTGTTGTTGTATTTTTGTTATTTATAATTTATACAATTAACCTTCCTGTGGTTCGACCCCGGTCTTGCCGGGTTATTTATTACTTCGACACTCCTGCACTTGGGAGAAGACATCAATCTTTTAGTCATGTCACCTATATTTGTACTTTTACACAAAGAGACAAGTTTTAATACTAATAACTTTGATCCTTTTATTCTTAGTATTGTTGTTTCTTTGTTGCAGGAATTTAAAAGTATGTTTTCCAGATATGTTCTTAGTGGTTTATCACTAATAAAAGAAATAGATTATTAAATTGATCTTGAACTTGAAGCTGTGATTTATAATCATTCATCCTATAGAAATATTCACGAGGAGATAAATGGGCTTTAAAGTTAAGTTGGGGAGTTGATGGCTAAAAGGTATATAATGGAGAACATGAGTTCATGTGTGATTCCTATATTACTTGTGTTGAAAGATGATGGGTTCGAAGGATGAATGTTGCCGAGTTGTCAATAACATTATAGAAAGTATAGACATATAATTTTTAGGCTAGATGGATAACTTGGTTCATGTATCTTTTTCAAAAATTAATTTGAAAAGTTGTTATCATAAAATTGGAATACAAGAATTAAATGACAAACTACTTTTAATATTAAAGATGGGTTATATGGATGGTTGGTTATGTCATTTAGTCTCACTAATACCCTGATAATATTGAGAGATTGATGAACATGTATTGTGTGCTTTTATAGGCATGCTTGTGATAGTCTATTTTGATGATATGTTGGTTTATAATGAAAGTTAGATAAACATGTTAATTATTTACTTTATGTGAATGAAATTTTGAGGAATGAAATGTCAACTTAAAAAAGTGTACTTTTTGTATGGATAAAGTTATTTTTCTTGGCCATGTTATTTGTGAAAAATGTATAAATATGGATAAAAGAATAGTGAAGAAACTCAATGAAAGTGTTTGATAACAAATATATAAAAAAAAAAATGAACAATATGTATCTAAAGCCAACAAGGATCATAAGTGTGTTAGCTTTGGACCTGGTGATTGAGTTTGGGCGCAAATAAGGAAGGAAAGATTTCTAGTTCATAGACAATCTAAGTTTCATATAAGATAGATGGTTCATTCCAAGTTCTTGAACAGATGATAATACATATAAGTGGAACTTCCAAGTAAGTATAATATTAATGTTATATTTAATATTTATAATATTTATCCATTTTATTTAAGTGATGATTTGATGATATATTCTTTTAAAGGAAAGAGGAATCATGAGCAACACCACAAAATCTATTATGTGTCATTTAAAATAATTATAAGGGTAAGAATCAAGAAGATCAAAAAGGTAT
Source organism: Populus euphratica (assembly GCF_000495115.2). Classification (NCBI taxonomy): domain Eukaryota; kingdom Viridiplantae; phylum Streptophyta; class Magnoliopsida; order Malpighiales; family Salicaceae; genus Populus; species Populus euphratica. The sequence continues at coordinate 6,101 of NW_011499891.1, forward strand.
TTAATGGATTGATTCATGACATTTATGCAAGTAAGCTTGATAATTCTTTCTAATATGGCATCATGCATGAAGTTTTTTTTTTTTTTTGATCAAGTATGAAATTGAGTTCAAAGAAAGATCAAGTCTTAATTAATGTGGTACATTAAGTTATAGGGTTGTTTAAAATATATCAGAGCTTCACTACACAACTTTATATTAATGATTATAACTTTTAATTTGATAGTTGAATTGAACTAAATTTTTTTCATGCAACTTTAAAGACCCTACTTCTTATAGAGTTAAAACTTCATAATGATAAAATGTGTGTGGGTGTAAAAAAACTTTTTTTGATAAGGGTCAAAATCACTATACAAGTTGGACTTTTTTTAATAAAAATAAAAATTTTGTTATTTTATTTTAAAATATTCTTAAACTATTATATATTTGGGTTTTAATTTCAACTTAATATTCCAATAGGGTTTATTTTGTTGAACTATAAATATTTTATTTGATTTATTAGTTAGGAGAACTTATTGATTTTTAAAAATAATATTGAAGAGGATTTTTCTTGCTCTTGTTTGTTCATCAATTCAAAAGTTATCAAAGATTTATTTTTTATGGTGTTTAATTTTTATAATTTTGGTTATTTGATTCAAGTAATCATTAAGTCAGTTTCATCAAATCTAATTTCAGCTTTTTTGGATTAGGATTCAATCTTGATTATAGTTTCTAGGATTTTTACCCTTCAAATATGTTTTGAAACCCTCTAAATTGAATTCAATTCAAAGCTTAGTAAAATTTCATGTTTGAAACCATTTTGAATGTGAATAATTGAATTTTAAATAATATTCAATTTCTAAAAATTAAATAAAAATAAATAAGAGGTCATTGTATCTATTTTACAATTCTAAAAATGAGAAATTTAATGGTAAAATTAGCTTTTTTATAATATTTATCTACACATCTATTTTTTTGAAAGAATGAGAGTAATATAAAAAACAAAATGAATTGAATTTCATCTTTTACAAATATGTGAATTCAACGTAGTAATGATTTTATTTCAAATTGAACACTATATTCAAATTCAATCATAGTAAAGAATTGATTCCAAATGGTAATGCGTGACACTTGCAAGTTGTCGCTGGTGTGCCTTTGAGGTCTGGTTTCAAGCTTGCAATTGAATCACTGAAGGAGGGGGTAGAACCAGCAGCTTCTTAATTCTTTTGTCCATCCATCTTTCGAATGGCAAAGCTATCTATTTTGCAGGAAACATTCCATATATCTTGTGTTCCTTAGCAAGGAGGTCTTGTGGGTTGCAGATATGTTCCTTAGATAGGAGGTCTTGTGGGTTGGAGATATGGTTTAAAGTGATCATTTGTTTTGATGCTGAATTCGTTTACCACACCTGAGAAATCAAAAGCACTGATTTACATCTGGACATACATTTTCTAAACCATTGCTTATCGCTGTCTGGAATTGGTGGTAAATTGGTTGTGTATCTAGAGTTACTACAGTCTTAAACCATGCGTTGGTTTAAGCATTCAGGGATATCTTTGTATCGTATCAAATGTTTCAAATTGTCGTTCTTTAGGAGTATGGCCTGCTGTTTGTTTATGTAACAGGCTCCATTTCTCAGACATGTAATCATGCATAGATTTCCTAATCTCGTATCTGATAGCTTGTTGATATTATCAATCCTGTCAAATTGCTCAAACTGGTTTCTTTTACTTCAATTTTGAATTGAGTTGGGGTCTTTTAATGATTACCAATAGCAAACTAATTGAGTTCACTCTGGAGACATATGCGTGAAAAATGTAGGTGCCTTTTATTTTGTAGCTCCTAAGACCTGATAGCATGAATATTTAGATTAGAAGAATCCATCATACCAGAAGTTCACAAAACGCCATTTCGGACAACCATAGATGTGAGACAATGCTTGAACATGCTAAAACAGCAGACGCAAGTTACCACGGAGAGACAGATTTCCTTGCAACCAGGTCTTCAGCATTGTTAATGCAGCTTTTGGCTGATACATTGGAACAAAGTGACTAGCATTGTGAACCTGGTAGTTATAGAACATCAGAGTTGTTCGAGAAAGAAGTAAATATCGTCAAGGCACACACATAAGCAATAGAGAAAAACATACGGGTAGAGAATCACCTTTAGGAAACCAAGACTTTTTAGCTGTCCTGCATTTTTCCTTCATCAACGAATGGAACTGTGGGAGCTTCTCCGAAGGCTTTCTTCTTCCTAGACCATGCCAATGCATTTACCCACCTTGAATTTCCTTGAAAAAAGCAAGCACATCAAGAATGTGATAAATACAAGGTTAATTAGGTTGATATACCATATAGATTTACCAAGGCAGTTGCATGTGAGATCCTCCTCTCCAGCATAATTAAGCAAACTGATACCAACTTCAAGGAGAGCAGGAATTCCTAATGCAGGGTTTCTCATCCAATCCCTTACCATCGCGTCAAAAACAACGCCACCAATGCATTTTCGCAAGTATATAGGCCATCAGTCCCTGGCAAGAGAGAGTAAAACCAAGTACTGGTTCAGTACATGCTTTGTACTCGGAGAAAATGAAACCAAACTAAGAACAAGTACCGCAATCTTTAATTGCCTGTTCACAGACTGGGATCAACTCGTTAATGGAATCATAGTCAGATTCTTGGATTAACTTGTTTTCCAAAGCAAAATCAGTGTATGCTTTGAACTGAATATCAGGCAGAGTGAGACCATTGCCAATGGAAAAACCCTATTGAACAAAAGTTCTAGTTTTTAGAAAAACTAGAAATCAAATTAAGCAATGGTGAACAAACAGCTGAAAAAGAAGCAATATCTGAGCGCGACGGGTGCATACCTTGAGGTTTATATGAATTCCTTCTTTGTTTTTGTTTCCTTTGTGAACCCGGGAAGCCAATGTAGGGATTTAGTTCCCAGCATAAGATTCTCCAGTAATGTCAAAACTCATTTTTCACCAACTTAGGATGCTCTTTGAAAAATGCGTATAGAATCACAGGGAGAGATCATGAAGATATATATGTATGTATGCATGTATATCAATTAAGGAAATTTTCTTATGTTGTCAAAATGTGAGCAAACTCGTAACGTAAAATGAAAGAAAACTCACCTGCAAGAAGTCATACAAGTCATTGCTGGCACCATTTTCGTCGTTGCGAATGTCACTCGGATCTGTTGGACGTATAACTAAAGCCAGTTCCAGTAAGCTGGTCAACGAATATAATATTCGATGCCTGCCAAAGAACAATAACAATATTCCTAAATCAAAGGGTACAAAAAAAACTTGCTTATGAAGCAGAGGGAGTTTGAAATTTATAGAGAAAAATTATCAGAAATGTTATAGCACTGCAATAATAGATACCTTGTCCCAACCGTAAGTCATTCCATGAAAGAGAGAGATTGTTTTCAATGTGGAGAGGACCATTTTCATGAAACAAGGCCAAAGGACTACCACATCCTGGCCCTCCTGTCAACCATATAACAACAGGATCGCTACTCTTGTTAACCAACAATTCGACGAAGAAGCAGAAAATCCAGCAAATAACAAGCAGCAGATACTTAACAGCATTAATTACAATTAGTTGGCTGAAAATCTATGTGCATATTCAATACATTTCTGACTTAATTACCTTGCACCTGTAGTATGTGAAAAGCGATAATGACCAAACTCTTGAACAGTAACAAGAACATGGAAATGGAATTGTTTCTCAACTATTTTTGGTGCACAACTGTTCAAAGCTTGAAGATCATTAAAAGGCATCTATGTTGACGGCTTGCTTAGGGGACAGGTTGAAAGATCTTATCAGCCTTTCTGCTTGGAAACTTGCAAAGTCGGCAGACAAGTCAAGTTGGGTCTTAGGATGTCTTGCATATGAGACTTGCGAACTACTGGAGACAAAAACAAACACAGAAAAAAACATGTAAGAATATGTTGATGCCATGGTTCTTCAGTATAAAGATGAATGTATTAGGGTCTTGCCTTGGGAGATTTATATTGCTGCAAGTGATCAGAGAAATAATTAATGTCTCTAGTTATAATTAAATCTTGTATAGTTAGCATGCCAACTCCTTTTCTATTTTTTTTTCTTCTTTCTTTTGAAGGATCACGGTTAGATTTTTATGAGATACTGATGAGGAGAATTTTTAAAGAACAAATATTTTCTTAGGTTAGAAAAATATTTTTTTATATTATTACTTTTGTTTTTCAATTTTTTGGTTTTGTTTAGGTTAGTTTTTGACTTATTTAAAAAATTATAAATCTATTAAAGAGACATATTATGATATATTCTTTTCTTTAGCAATAAAACTAAAACTATGAATTATAGTTCATATGTTTTATTCTACTTTTATCATTAATATGTTTTCTCCTGCTATTGTTCTATTTCTTGTGTTTCCATATGTGTTAATTGATATCATAACTATATATCAATTGATATTGAATAAAGTAAATTTATCAATAATTATACTAGATAATTCTAGTAATTAATGGCCAAAAATAACTTAACATAAATGGAATGGTAGCTAATGATAAAATATCTGAGTAGTTTATAATGGTCCATTTAGAATATGTAAAGAATTTTGAAAGCATGTCAAAGAGTTTTGACATTTAAAAAACAATAAGCTATTAATCAGTCATTATAATAATCAGAGGATGCAATAATAAAAAGAGAATGATAATCATATGTAGGTAATTGTAAGCAGTTATTATCTCATTTTGTTTTCTATAAATAAAAAATATTTTAATAATATTTGATGTGATATGTTATATTAACTATTAAACAAGTGATGTCAATATGATAAGACTTATCTTGCATAATGGCTAATATTATACATGTATTTTTGATGTAAGAGTTAAGTATATAATATCACCATCTAAAAAAGAGTAGATGATTGTTATAAGTAAAAATAAAAACATATTATTTTTATTCAAAATAATGGAAAAAAAAAAGTGGAGAGTTTCAATAATACGAGTGAGGGTATAATGTAGAAGACGTTTTAATGATAGTTGTATAAAAATTAAATGTGTTATAAAAATTAATATTCAGCTTATTTCATCTCATTTGAGTCAATGTAGAACAAATTAAAGGGAGTGCAAGAACTTCAACACTATTTTAAGCGGTCAACAACGATGGCAACATGATGATCAAAACTCGAGGGTGAGTTCTCCAACTTATATAGACTGATCTTGAAGAAGTTTTAGGGAAAAATTATTTTTTTTAGTTGTTATTATTTTCTATTTAGTTGAGAAAAATATTTTAATGGTGTTTTTTTTTCTATTTAATTTAAAAAATCAAATATTGAGATTGGTGTTTTTTTAATCCTAGTTTTTTTATGATTTTATTAATTTTTTTTATATTTTTCATTTTTCTCGATTGGTTTTTAAACTTATTTAAGAAATTATTAACTTATTTGAAAAACGGATCATAATAAAGTTATAAAATTATAAATTAGATTTATTGTGTTTTACCCTATTCTGACCATCAAATTGTTTTCTCAATATGTACGAAGAATTTATCAAATTATTTAAGTTGTTCATGACGTAATTGGTTTATCATTTAGGGGGAAAAAAATTATTTGGAGGTTACAACAGTGCATGAATGGATTACCAATGCATTCCACAAGACTACTACACTCCATTGTTTTATCTTACCACCCAATTATAGAAATGTTCTTCATTGAACTAATGGATTAATTTTTTTTTTAATTCACATGAGCTATTGCATTTATAATAATTTATCTTAATACCATAATTAATTAAAAAAATAATTTTTTTTTATTCTCATACACCTAGTGTGCTTGTGTAATAATAAATCTTCAAACCATATTTTGGTTGACATGCACCAAATTAATGCCATATTTTATCTTAAATCAGTTTTTTAATTATTCTATTTTAAATATTAATATATTAAATTAAACAGCTTATAAAAAAAACACAAAATATTTCTATCATGGCCCAAATAATGATTCATTTGTTATATTATAAAAAAGAAATCATTTCACGATATTTTATAGGCTTACTACTTATATTCCCAAACAAAAATGAAATGAAATTTTAAAAAGACAATGCCTCTGCCCCCTGTGGATAACTCTACATATTTTATAACAAAAAAAAAATGTTAAATAAAATATAGTTTGTTGTGCTTAATTATTCCATATTAATTAATGAAATGCTAATCACAACATATCAATATACAAGAGCAAGCTAGAACTATTGTAACAAATAATTATCTCTTTAAACCTAATTATAATAATATAATTTTCTCATTGTATTCCTAGTTATTTTACTAGTTCATTTCACTGATGTTTTACTATTGAAAATCTCATTGATATTATTCTAACTTAATTTTTTGCTCCTATTTTTTGTACATTTTTAAAAAATTAGGAAAAAAATCCAAAAAATATATATTTTTTCAATAAGTCTAGTTAATTCCAATCATTTCATTATTTTTTATTTAATTTTTTAAAATCATGAAAAATCATTAAAAATACAAAATTAAAAAATAGTTAGGGTTGAAAATTGGGTCAATAATTGAACATCATATAAAAAAAATAAAGTTTGAGAATTTTTGAGTTACAATTAAAATTTTTAAACCATAAATTGATAAAAGAAAAGGTTTGAATTGATTTAATTTGGCTAAAATTGAAAGAAAATTGAGGTTAAGTATGATTTTAAAATAAATAACCAAGTTAGAAATTAATAGAGGATTTAATTAAAAAATTAATTTGAAATTGAGAGTCCATCTAGATTAAAAAATGAAAATTGAAAGAACCAAAAATGAATTTATAACAAAATTAAATATAAAGGAATAAATTTAAATTGAAAGAACCAAAAATGAATTTATAAAGGAATAAATTAATTCAATATTCAATTAGGAGCCCAGTTTGCAACCAAAAAAAAAAAACCTGAGATTCTAAATTAAAATTGGAAAGATAAATTAATTCAATTTAAGATTTAAATAGAAAGAAACTTCAAAATTAAACATCTTAATTGAGTGAAATTGAACCATTAAAAAGAAAAGGACTGTAATGAGACGTATTAAGTACTAAGAGGACCATTTGACTTTTTGCTTAATTATTTTTCTGTCCTGTTTGTTTCATTCCAATCAACTACGCCCAATCAATTCCGTTTCAGTCCAATTGTCTTTAATTGATTCATTTTAGTCCAAGTTAATCAAGCATTCAAACCTCAAAATCCCGTCATTAATTTCAAGTTTTCGATTAAAATCCCAAGCAATTAAGTCCAGATATCAATCTCCCAGTTCCATGAAATCAGCAATATCCTGCAAATCACAAAATTTCCAGCATCAATTCCCAAAATCTTGCCTTCAATTTATTGTTCCTCTCCAATTAAATACTAGCACAAGCAAGACGACGAAGAAAAAGATCAAATATGAGAAGAACAAGAGAGCTTCTCATTTTGCACGGCCAAGAACATCAAGAACAGAACCTCTTACTCAACCCTTACAGCCTCACACCACCATCTTCAATAGCCAGCATTCTAATCCTTTTCTCATTCCCCAATCTTCCGAACAAAAACCTAGCCTATCCATAGCTCAGCCACCATTACCATCTTCTCCCTCGAAATAAACAGTCGCTACCATAACACAGCCTCTCTCACCTCACACCAGCCTCCCAGTCCATTCAACCCGAAATCACAGCAAACCATCACTTTTCCCCCTCACAGCCAGCCTTGGTATCAACAGTTCAGCCCTAAAGAAACTCCCAAACCCTCACCAAAACTGCCATCGATTTCGCCTTAGCCCCCCAAAAACCCAGTGGCCCCTCCAATGTCCAACCAACCAACCATTCCCCAAACCCTTTGCCTGCCTCTCGTTCAACACAAGAGATATTATAACAAACCCTCAGCCTCTCACATTTCCTCTACCACTCGGACGACCAACCCGCAACCAAAACTCACACCAACCACCATATACGGTGCATCTCTCTCGCTGCTGGATTCTGATGAGCACACCATCGCACTGACCAAAGGCGATCCTTCTTCTCCTCAATCCAAATACAGCAGCCTCATAACCCATCTAGAAAAAATCACTGCCCGCTCCAAACCCGTGACCTTTTTCCTCTCAAATTGACAACCTTACTCTCACACCAGCAACAAACACGAGCACCACCCCCCAGGATAACATCGTGATCATCACACCACACCCTAAACCGACAGCCCCTATCTTCCTCTTAAAATGGAAATAAAAACAACTGTTTTGTTTGTGTGATTTTTTGGATTTTGCAGGTAGCGTTGAATCTCACTGTCAGTCAAAGAAGAAAGATGGGTTTACTCTGATCCCGACCCGTCAGTTTTCCTTTCTCACCGACGACAGGCCGCCATTGATCTTGCACTTCTCGTTCACTTCCAACAGCTACTCTGACGATCCAAATCTTGTCCAGTATCTTTCGGACTGTCTCCTACAAATTTTTGTGTGTTATGATTGTTATTGAATGGTGATAGTTGTAAATCTGTGTTTGTAGAGTGCATGTGTAAACTAGCGAAGGATGTGTGTGTGTGTGTGTGATTTTGTATGTTTTTTAGCATATTTTAAATAAAGTATTAAAAAAAAAACATGTTTTAATTTGTGTAGGCTAAATATTAAAAAAAAAAACATAAGAAAATTTATCTTATGCATAGTTGAATTTCGTTTTTGTTAAATATTATATTTAACATAAAAATTATTTTTGCATGTGTTTTAGCATTATAAAAAAATATGTATTTTTATTTACATATATTTTTTTGGGACTTGACAGCAGTTTTATCAAAGTTCATTAAAAAATCAGTTCAAATAAAATGATTTCTAGGCCTACGTACCAAAAAGATCAAAGAATAATATCTTCATAGGTGAAATAAATAAATAAAATAAATGATAAAAGGGCAAAACTAAGTTTACCACTTCTAGGATTCAAGCCCAATTCTTATTATTTATTTGGTTTCAACACCCATTTTTATTATTCATTTGGTTTCAACGTCTATTCTTTTACTGTTGTCATAAAGAAACCTTTTTTTAAGAGATAAATATCATTTTTTATATATTAGTTTTTTTAATCAATATTCAACTTTTTAAAATCAAATAAAAATTATATTTATTTTTACATATCCTTTCTTTGTGATACATCTCTATAAATGACATCAATTTTGATGAGAATTCTTTTTCAAAATTTAATGTCAACATCTTTAAGGATTCTTTCATTTTTAAAGACTTCTATTATTAAAAAACAGTGTTATTTTTTAACGTGTCTAAAAGTGAAGTCAATATTTTGAGAAAGTAATTAGAAATAAAAATAATTAAAAAAATATATAGCAATTAAAAAAATAAATTTAAAAAAAATTATATAATAAAGATAACCTTCCATAAAAAAAGACATTATAAGATTGACACCAACCTTTCTTTAAACATAATTAATCTCTTATTTAAATTTATAAAACTAATTTTTATCTTAAAATTTCTTTTTTTTAATTATTAGATAGTAACTCTAACTTTTTACTATAAATTTTTAGTCTTTACCAATGACATCAACTGAAAGATGAAATATATGATGAATTTGGCTAGAAAATAATAAATTAGCTATATACAACATAAAATTTCAAATGAGATTAAGTTGCTCAATATTTTATTTTTATTCTTTAGCTATATATAATAATAAAATTAACAAAATATGAAATATATTTGTTAAATAATTCATTATTTATTTCAATATAAAATATCTAAGTTAAAAAATCAAACTCAATTTTATCAAATATAAAACAAATAAATTTTTTTAAAATTTTAAATAAATTCTAATATATACAAATAATATTTTCATACAACATATTTTTATAGAAAAAAGCTATAAAATAAGTTAACACACATATAAACTATATATACTACACAAAAATACTAAAAATTAACATAAAAAATGGGTTCCAATAAAAAAATACATAGATTTGTTTACTTAATGCAGTGAATGTTTAGAAAAATAATACTATTAAACTGAGAGAATTTTTAGAAAAATAATACTAATAAATTAAGTGTTAGAGTGATTGGATTTATAATGACGAAAGATTGATTTGTAATAAAATAAGGAGAGAAAGATGTTGTTTTTTATTTTTTTTAAAGAAGAATAATAAAAAATAAAAAAGAAAAAAGCGTCGTGTGACAAGTTATAATTTAAATATTACTAATAAATTTTATGACAAAAATTAGTAATGATTTTCTTTTATCAGTAATTATATTATTGATACTAACATGTTAGATTTAATATTCAAAATAACAAGAAAATAAATATTTATTTTTTTAATTTTACTAGTAATTCTCTTGATATTCACTGATAAAAATATATGTTTTAATAAATATTATTATTTTATTGACATTAATTTTTATGTAGATATTTTTATTTATAATTTTCTGGCCATGTTTTGATAAACAAATATTTTTTTCTTTAAATGTGATTACTGATAAAAGATCGTATTTTTGGTAGTCTAGGCTATTATTTTTACTAATCACATAAAGGAATCATCAGCTGAGTAGCTGCTTGGCATTTTGCTAACAACAGTCTCTCCTCTCGTGACCATACAGCACCTCACAAGCATACTTAACTACCGGGCGCACCTAAGGAGTCACAATTATATATTATTTTATGATAACATCATCATTAATGTCTACATATTTATTTATTCTTTAATTTGAAGGCTATAAATTGTTCTATATAGTTTGATCAATGAGAGGTCATTATACTATTCATGAAAGCTGAAAACAAAGGAAACTCGGTAAACGATCCAATGTCGGAAACTCTACTTTCTGATGAAATGCCCTGGTATATAATAATGTGAACAACCAAACTAAATTTAAATTCAAAGTTTTTGAATTTTAATTTTAAATTAATCACCTCTTCTTTTATATTATTAAAAAATAATATAAATTATATCTTAAAATTTATTTAACAATTTAAACTTTAAATTAAAATAATTTTTTTAATATGATATTAAAATCTTGATAATTAAGTGATTATGAGTTTAAATTTTATCATTTCTGTTTATTTGATAAAAATTAAATATAAAATAATATAAATTTGTACAAGTTTCAAATCTAAAAAACATTTACTCGAGAAGATATATTAGAGAATAATATAAATTATATTTTGAAATTTTATATAAAAACTTAAATTATTTAATTGAAATGATTTTTTAACATAGATTCAAAAAACTTGATGACTAAGTGGTCACGAGTTTAAATTTCATTATTTTTATTTATTTGATAAAAATTAAATATAAGATAATATAAATTTATATAAATTTAAAATTTAAAAAACTCTCACTTAAAATAATATTTTTAAAAATAATATAAATTATATTTTAATTAATAATTAAATTTATTAGATAGGTATTATTTTTAAACCCATCCCAATATGTTTTACAGTAAAAAGGACACCACCAATGATAATTTTAATTTTAATATATCCGCAGCAGTACATGACGACATATGCCTAAACAAATCAAGAATGGACATTAAGAAAAGGACTTCCAAAAAGTTATTGAGATACCCAGGATGGCTTCTCGTAGGGTACCATCAGTGTGTCGGCAGGGCATCTAAAGTGTTGATTTGAAAGTGGTTGAGAATTTGCTGTGTTCTTTTTTTAATTTTTAAAATGTTATTTATTTAAAAATATATTAAAATAATTTTTTTATTTTAAAAAAATAATTTTGATATTAAAATATTAAAATGTTCTAAAAATATAAAAAAAATTAATTTAAAAATAAAAAAATAATAATTTTTTTTTAAATATTTTAAAAACATAACAATAAATCATGCGGCTCCAGGCAACATGAAATTACATGCCCCGGGTCACAAACAATTGAATATGTAGAGGATGGCAGCATACATACATACATATATATAACACTACATGTATTGAAAATGGCACTTGCCGGTCCATTTACTGTCCTTTTCTCGTTTGTACTCTCCTCCGCTTAAAGGTTCAAACAAGTGTGTGTGTGTGTATATATATATATATGCATGCTGAGTTGCATTTTTATGTTTGGCCTGATATTGAAGAGAATTATTTTTTTTATTGTATTTAGATTTGAGTTTTGACGTGTATGTTTATCACCCCGTGATGTTTTACATATCTACTAGATTTGCAGGGTATGACCATAAGGATTAGTTATGGTACGTGCAAGCTGACCGGACACCCCATGTAAATCAAATATATATATATATATATATATATATATGCTGAGTTAATTAAATTTCCTAAGGTAATTAAATTTAAAGAGCAAGAACATTGGTAATGACAAGCTATATAATTAACTCTCTCAGGCATGAATTTATGCCCAAGTTAGCAAGCAACCATATATTATTATATCATGTAAATGATCTTCAATATTAAGGTGATTTGTTCATATAGATTCGAGTCATGTCATATAATATACACTACCGTTGGTCATACAAATCTTCACAAAAGATAACGTGAAAGCAATGTCTACGGGGCTGCAATTATTATTATTATTATTATTATTATTATTATTATTATTTTCAATTGTATTTATCTTTTTATTCGTTTTTCTTATCAAAATAAGTATTAATAATTAATCATTAAGTATTATAAAATTTATTTATCCATATGTTTTTTTAGGTCTTATTTGTTTTTTGAAAAATTATTTTTTAAATTTTTTTGTGTTCTTTTACTATTAAAAAAATTAATTAACGAAAAATATTTTTCAGTTAAAGAAAAATTTGGTTTAGTTTTCAGAAGAGTATTTTTCTTTTATTTTAGGTGAAAATACTTTCTAGAAGTTGTAAAAATTTAAAAATATCATATTATTTACTAATTATATTAAATTTAGTTCTCAAACTTTTAATTGCTATATATATTTTGTTTTGAATATTTTTTTTTTCAATTTCATTCCTTAGAATTTAATTTTTTTATTAATTTTGGTCTTTATTTTTATAATTGTTATTTGTTTTTCCTTTATTATTTTTTAATTGAAGATTTTTAACTATCAAATTTAATACTCGTTCTTTTAATTGTTATTTTTTTTATTTGAAATAATTTATGAAATGTTAATTATTATTATTTTAATTTTTTAATTTTTTAATTTTTTTTTATTTTTTAGATTTGA
>NW_011499891.1:19280-40462 GCF_000495115.2 Populus euphratica
TTATTTTTATTATTATTTATTTTATTTGAAATAATTTATGAAATTATATTTTTTTAATTTCATTCTTATTTAAATTTTTAATTTGTAAAATTTGTTATTCATTATTTTAATAAACTTGAAAAAAAATATTAATAAATTATTTTTCAACTTATTTTTCATGATATAACCAAATATTAGAAAGTATTTTCTATTATACTATTAAACATCAAAAAATAATTTATTTTTTTAAATTTATTTTTTAAATATAAATTATTTTTCAGTAAATAAATGAGTCTTAATTTAAATATAGATGATGATCGTAAAGAAAAGAGATTTAAGCTACATGTATGTATAAAATTGATAAGCATTTTTTTTTTTTGTAAAAAAATAAAAAGAATTGTGCCCAACCTTTGTGGTTTATAATATTATGGTGGAGAAGCCCAGAAACTCGGCATAAGGACTGCACGATAGAACATTCTTCACATCTTTCACCACATACCATTTTTTCTTTGTTTAGCCGTAAGTGATAAACATTTTCTTCTTTGAAAAAATAGAAATAAAAGCTCCTTTATTATTTCAATGAAAGTGATCAAACCATCATTAATTCAACACACAAGACTTTGAACGGACATGATTATTAATTTTACCAGAAATTAGAATAGCGAGGAACCAAAAAAGCTGAGAATCATTCTTGCTTTACGACTAAAAGATTTACAAAGCAATTCAGGAACAGGAAATGGTATTTTTTTACCCTGTGGAATTGATAAGAAAGTGATTCAGAATTTAGGGTTTTCACTAATTTGAAGGTATGAAAATTCAAACCATGAGGAATTGGTGTGCAAATTGCTCACTCTAACACATGGCTTTTCAACACTCTCCCTGTTTGAAACGTTCACGGAATTAAAACCCATCATACCCATCGAATTCTATCTCCCTCTACCTCTCCTATTCTTCTCTTCCTCTTAGCTAGTGTTCATTTAATTTGGCTAATAATCAATTAGACATTTGAGATTGATTTCCTTGGCCTGCGATTGATGATTTTTCACATGGATCCTTTTTAATCTCTACTCTTGGAGCTCTTAATTCACCAAGCTATTAATTAATTCGAAACAAAAGTAGGGGAAAGGATCAACCCTCTAGAGATGTTTTGGATTCGATAGTAGTGGAATATAATGGTGAAGACTTCTATGTATTGATTGATGATTAATTAAATTTGATGGATATGTTGCTTTATTCTTTCTAAGCAAAACTCGTTTCATTTTGATGTATTAATAATTAAATGATCAATACTCTTGGAATCTTGATTCCCTTTCGGCATTTCTTAAATTGAAAAAAGAAAAAAGAATTGCATACGTCGATTATTTCTTAGGTGAGAGTGAGCATATATATATATATGCTAATAATAATAATAATAATGAAAATTTAAAGCTTTAAAACTTCATTGCTCATGAGGTTTTAAAACTTTAAAATTTTATAGTGAAATACTGCTTTTTCTTTGATGAATTTTTATAATTTATGCGTAATCTTCTTTATGTGTTCTTATCTATATCCGTCAACGTACTCATAAATTATTAATTAAAAATAAACGATTGGATTGATGATCTGGGGGAGGATAGTATCTCTTATCTCGTCATTGCCTCCTGACATCTTGATTGACATAGAATTTATTAATGTTTTTATTAGAAATTTAAAGTTTTAAAACATGATCAATAATTCAAAGATCACCAGTATTTCCGTACATATCTTATCATCAAGTGTGAGGGTTGGCAGATAAGCCACTCGTGTTTTTTTTTGCTTTTTAGTTCCTTTGCTGATCTTCATCACAATCAAAAGTCACCCTTAATCGTTAAAGGCAAATTGAGATTAAAGTAGTGCTTCATGGAGCCGATGCTATAAGCATCGAACAGTACAGACGGTGAAGGTTATCCACTACCAGAAGAAGATTTGAATTCTGAGCTTTGATTTGAAGCACTTGAGTTCGTCACCATATACTGCATGTTAAATTGAACACATGATAAGGGATTTACTAGATTGTTCGTGCCAAAAACATTCAATCAACGTTAACAAAAAAAAAAAAATTAATAAAGAATTTCAGGTGCGCATGTGTGTTTATTATATAATATAAAAAAAACAATAATAATAAACTGATTAAATAAATAAAAAATAATAACGAAGACATATGAAAAAAAAATCTATGTAAAAAAATTAATAAAGCTTAATTTCTATCTAATCTAATAATGAATGATGAAATTAAATAAAATTATAAAAAAATTTAGTCTTGAGTAAATATGTCAAATTTATAAACTTGATTCATGAAATATAAATAACATCATAAAAATAAATTAAAAAAATATAAAATTTAATTCTCAATAAATTTAATGTATAATGATAAAATTAAAAAAAAAACATAAAAACACAAAAAATAAACACCGCAACCTAAAATAATATGAATGTAATAATCTAATATAAAGCAAGGTAAAAAAAATTATGTAGCACAATTCCCAAACTAACTCAATAAAAAAAAATTAAAAAATATTAATATAAATTTTTTTTACACAATTCCCAAACTAACTCAATAAAAAATATTAAAAAATATTCATATAAAAAAATTTAAAAAAAAATACTTGCATGAAAAATACTTGTCAATATTATAAAAACACATCTCTTGACCATGATTATGAAAATATATACAATACATTTCTAATTCATCTAAGAATTAAAAAAAATTAAAACAAATCAAAACAAAAATGTTCAACATCAAATCTGGAAAAAAAATATCAAATTCTAAAAAATGAACAAAAAATGACCTAAATAAATTGCAGTTTAAACATCAAATATACAATTTAGATCATAAAAATACGACAACCTTTTAAAAAGCAAAAGAAAAAAAAAATATAAAGCTTAATTTCTAGTTAGATCAAGTTATGGGTTGTGAGGTAAACATAACCCAAAAAATTATAAAATTTAATTTTTAATAAATTTAATATAGAAAGATAAAATAAAAAACCAACAAATTTGAGTAAGATTCTTAAACCTTGCTGCTTGAATCATGTAAATAAGATAACTAATAAAAAACAAAACAGAAAATATCATGAAACTTAATTTTTAAACCAATCAAGGCAAATTATAAAAGCAAAATAATTTAAATAATAAATAAAAAAATCATGAAAAATCAAAATAACTCATTAGTTGACACGGATATTGCACGTGCTAGCAAAGTTGTCATTGCTTATTGACTCCATGTCATTATATTATTTTAGTTTTGATTTTGATATTTTAATACTTAATTATTTTATATTAATAAAATTTTATTTTATCAAATTAAACAGTTAATTAAGCATTATAAGTTTTTCTTGATATTGTGAGCTTTCTATATCTAGACAACTATAATAAACAAGGGTAACGTGGAAGGATCAAACAAACTTTTCGTAATCGTGAACTTTGGATGTCATTAATTTCATTGGCTTCCAATGATACAAGGAGGTACAATCCCGAGTCACCCCAGACCTCTCTTCGATCTGTCGGCCAACAAGGCCCGCGCATTATTCAATCAGTAGGCCATTGGCGGCCGAGCGAAACAACAGACCCTTCTGTCTAATTTTCATAGGGCGGCCTCCAAAACAGGCTCATGCGAGCACGATGAAAAATATGGCTTTGATAGCTATAGCCTAACAAATTTGATTTAAATATGAATTGATGATACACACTTCTTGTCTTCTAACTCTCACCAATGGCAGAAAAACATTGTTTTATCTAATTTATAGTTAAATTAATTAGATTTTAAATTTACTTTTTAAAAATTATCAGTTTAATTTTTACAAACTTCAAAATTATTAGAAAATTATTATTTTTAAAATTTTAAAAAATTATTTAAAATACACATAAACTAATATTAAACCTCCATCATTACCAAAAAAAAAAACCCAAACATTGCTTCCATCCATGGCAGGAAGTCACATGATTTCAGCCGGAAATCAAGCATAGAAAGGATTGTTTTAGAGAAATAAATCCCATTCAAAGTACTGTATATTGAATGATATGGCTATATAATAATTTTATATTTGGTAGCTTATTTTAGTTAAATTCAAATCTAAATGAAAGCAGCTTTTTTTATTGTATGTAATTAGTAACTCAATATTCCTTCTTTGACCATTTAGTGAACCATAAACAATAATATAGTTGAAGAAAAGTAAAGCCAGAGATGATAAATAAATGAAGCAACCGAAAAATAGTTTAAGGCTGCATTTGTTATGGATATTTATTTGCAAATTGGTTTAAATTATTTGTTTGCTTTTAACTAAAAAAAAATAAAAACATACATACTTAAATAATAACATTTTTCTTCATATTGAGAATCAATAGGCCTTTGGATTACATGATACGGTAGCCTTCCCTCTTTTTTTTAAAGCCTACAAGATCTAGGAAAAAAATCAATTATTTAAATGTTTATTATAAGGGTGAGAAAATTAATCAAATTATCTGGAACATCTCTAAAAATTGACCAATTAAATGGGTTTTTTTTTTTCAATAATTTAGTTGGAAAACTTAAAAACAAAATTTGATTCAATTTGGTTTTTATTTCAAAAACCAAAACTAAATAAACCATTACCAGAAATTTGACGAATACAAATGGAACCGGTGAAATTTTTTCGTCGGTATATTGTAATGAATTTTACCAACATAATTTTTCATCATTATATCCATCGGCATATATCAAGAAAATTGCAATGAAAAAGAAATAAAAAACTAAAAAAATACGATGATATGTAACTTTTACCTATGAAAATAATTCATTGGTATATACCGACGGAATTATAAACAATATTGTAGTGAAATTCATAAAGACAAATCATACGGTGACATGATATTTTTTACAAATAAAAACTGAAGGAATGCCCAATGAAACAATTCCGTCAGTAAATCCATCGGTAATATTTAATTTATGATTTGGCAATTGACTCTCTTCTTCCCCTCCCTCATTTTTCTTTTTTTTTTCTATGCATTTTTTCTATAACAAATGAACACCCCCTCAATTTCAACATAATTCAACCTCTCACAATAAATTCAGTTACCACAATACTCAGTTTATAAGTGTCTGTGTTCTAATTTAAATTTTATTGAGGATTCTCCACCTTAAGAAACCAAATCGACCATTTTTTTATTTGAACATAATTTTTAAATTTTATTTTTTTGCATATTTTTGTAGTATATGTATTTTGTTTGGATTTTTGCTTATTTTATAGTTTTTTTTTTCATTTAATTGTTTTGTATACATTTATGATTTGTACATGTTATGATTTGTTTTAGATTTTATAAAATTATATTTGTTTGTAAATTAATGAAACTTATATCAAATTTTTGACTTCGGCGTTTTGTGATGAAATAAATTATGGTTTATTTAACATGTTTGTTTTTATATTTTCTCAATTTTATTGTTGAGTTATAATTTTCAATAAATATGTAGTAATTTGAATTTATATAAATATATAATTGATAATGAATTAAGAGAATTATTAAAATAGATTGAATATGATTAAGTTGAGCCAATATTTTTACAAATTTATTTAGTTAACGTATTTAATTAAAACATGTTGTCATAATTATTTAAATAAATTTGATATAAGTAATGGATGTATCAAGATTCACTATAAGGGTTGCGGGAGACAGATTATTGTAATGGGATTCAAGATTTTATTAATTATGTATTATCTAATCCAAAAAAGTTAGTGGGGACAATATTAGATACTTATGCAAGAGGTGCAAAAATAAAAAATTTATCGATTCAAATGTTGTAATGATGCATCTTCTACAAAAATGGTTCGTGGAAAAATACATATGTAGGTATGCAAATGGAGAACTATATGTTCCTTACAAGACCATGATAGAGAGAATGGTCGAGTTAACTTATAGTACTAGCAACGTGTATGGAGTTGTAGATGAAAATAGTAGTTCTTATGGAAATATGGTTATGAATGTGATGAGAATAAATTAGAGTCATACCGGTTACTATCCAATTGTAAATGAAGAACTTAATGCAAAGCAATCAAGTTTTTTTTTATCTTTTGAAAGATTCCAACGAACCATAATGAAATTGTTGAATTAAAAGATTCCAACGAACCATAATGGAATTATGGAATTAATCATAGTAAATTACGATCGTTGCACAAGTTTTCACCATTAAGTAGGATCATGGTTTAAGCGTTGCTCGTTATGGTATAATTGTTGAATGAATGTGAAATATTTTACCTAAAGGAAACAGGCTGAAAGAGAACTTATATATCGCCAAATCCATAATGAAACCCCTCAGTTTAGAATATTATAAAATTAACATATTTCCAAACTTCTGCATGTTGTATTACCTTGAAAATGCAAAGTCAACCAAGTACAAAACATATAGGCATTCTTCAACCGAATACAAAACATATAATCATTCGTGTTTCTGTAGGGAAAAGACTTTTGTTGCACACAGAAAACTTAGAAACTTTCCAAACATACCTAGACTACAGAGCATTCGTGTTTCTGCAGGGAAAAGACTTTTGTTGCACACAGAAAACTTAGATACTTTCCAAACATACCTAGACTACAGATTTTATTCATCTTACCAAAGATTGATGAACATATGACATGACACCAATCACATGATGTGATGGATGTAGTAATGGTGCATCATTCTAATAGTAAAGCCTGGAAACACTTTAACAGTGTGAATCCTCAATTTTCAGTGAAATCAAGAAACGTGCATCTTGAGTTATGTATAGACGAATTCAATATATTAAATGGGTTTTTAATTTTTTTTTCAATAATTTAGTTGGAAAACTTAAAAATAAAATTTGATTCAATTTGGTTTTGATATCAAAACCCAAAATTAAATAAACCATTACCAAAAATTTAACAAATACAAATGGAATCGGTGAAATTTTTTCGTCGGTACATTGCAATGAATTTTATCAATATAATTTTTCATCATTATATCCGTCGGCATATATCAAGAAAATTGCAGTGAGAAAGAAATAAAAAAACTAAAAAAATATGATGATATGTAACTTTTACCTATAAAAATAATTCATCGGTATATACTGACAGAATTATAAACAATATTGTAGTGAAATTCATAAAAGCAAATCATACGGTGACATGATATTTTTTACAGATAGAAATCGAAGGAATACCTAATGAAACAATTCCGTCAGTAAATCCATCGATAATATTTAATTTATGAATTAACAATCAACTCTCTTCTCCCCCTCCCTCATTTTTCTTTTTTCTTTTTCTTATGTATTTTTTCTGTAACAAACGAACACCCCCTCAATTTCAGCATAATTCAACCTCTCATAATAAATTTGGTTATCATAATACTCAGTTTGTCAGTATTCGAATTCTAGTTTTAATTTTATTGAGGATTCTTCACCTTAAGGAAACAAATATACCCTTTTTTTATTTGAACATAATTTTTACATATTTTGTTTTTCCATATTCTTGTAGAATATGTATTTTTTTTTGGATTTTTACTTTTTTTCTATAGTTTTTTTCATATAATTGTTTTGTATGGATTTATAATTTGTACATGTTATGGTTTGTTTTAAATTTTATAAAATTATATTTGTTTATAAATTAATAAAACTTATGTCGAATTTTTGATTTTAGTGTTTTGTGATGAAATAAATAATGGTTTATTCAATAGGTTTGTTTTTATATTTTCTCAATTTTATTGTTGAGTTATAATTTTCAATAAATATGTAGTAATTTGAATTTATATAAATATATAATTGATAATGAATTAAGAGAATTATTAAAATAGATTGAATAAGATTAAGTTGAGCCAATATTTTTGCAAATTTATTTAGTTAACGTATTTAATTAAAACATGTTGTCATAATTATTTAAATAAATTTGATATAAGTAATGGATGTATCAAGATTCACTATAAGGGTTGCGGGAGACAGATTATTGTAATGGGATTCAAGATTTTATTAATTATGTATTATCTAATCCAAAAAAGTTAGTGGGGACAATATTAGATACTTATGCAAGAGGTGCAAAAATAAAAAATTTATCGATTCAAATGTTGTAATGATGCATCTTCTACAAAAATGGTTCGTGGAAAAATACATATGTAGGTATGCAAATGGAGAACTATATGTTCCTTACAAGACCATGATAGAGAGAATGGTCGAGTTAACTTATAGTACTAGCAACGTGTATGGAGTTGTAGATGAAAATAGTAGTTCTTATGGAAATATGGTTATGAATGTGATGAGAATAAATTAGAGTCATACCGGTTACTATCCAATTGTAAATGAAGAACTTAATGCAAAGCAATCAAGTTTTTTTTTATCTTTTGAAAGATTCCAACGAACCATAATGAAATTGTTGAATTAAAAGATTCCAACGAACCATAATGGAATTATGGAATTAATCATAGTAAATTACGATCGTTGCACAAGTTTTCATCATTAAGTAGGATCATGGTTTAAGCGTTGCTCGTTATGGTATAATTGTTGAATGAATGTGAAATATTTTACCTAAAGGAAACAGGCTGAAAGAGAACTTATATATCGCCAAATCCATGATGAAACCCCTCAGTTTAGAATATTATAAAATTAACATATTTCCAAACTTCTGCATGTTGTATTACCTTGAAAATGCAAAGTCAACCAAGTACAAAACATATAGGCATTCTTCAACCGAATACAAAACATATAATCATTCGTGTTTCTGTAGGGAAAAGACTTTTGTTGCACACAGAAAACTTAGAAACTTTCCAAACATACCTAGACTACAGAGCATTCGTGTTTCTGCAGGGAAAAGACTTTTGTTGCACACAGAAAACTTAGATACTTTCCAAACATACCTAGACTACAGATTTTATTCATCTTACCAAAGATTGATGAACATATGACATGACACCAATCACATGATGTGATGGATGTAGTAATGGTGCATCATTCTAATAGTAAAGCCTGGAAACACTTTAACAGTGTGAATCCTCAATTTTCAGTGAAATCAAGAAACGTGCATCTTGAGTTATGTATAGACGAATTCAATATATTAAATGGGTTTTTAATTTTTTTTTCAATAATTTAGTTGGAAAACTTAAAAACAAAATTTGATTCAATTTGGTTTTGATATCAAAACCCAAAATTAAATAAACCATTACCAAAAATTTAACAAATACAAATGGAATCGGTGAAATTTTTTCGTCGGTACATTGCAATGAATTTTATCAATATAATTTTTCATCATTATATCCGTCGGCATATATCAAGAAAATTGCAGTGAGAAAGAAATAAAAAAACTAAAAAAATATGATGATATGTAACTTTTACCTATAAAAATAATTCATCGGTATATACTGACAGAATTATAAACAATATTGTAGTGAAATTCATAAAGGCAAATCATACGGTGACATGATATTTTTTACAAATAAAAACTGAAGGAATGCCCAATGAAACAATTCCGTCAGTAAATCCATCGATAATATTTAATTTATGAATTAACAATCAACTCTCTTCTCCCCCTCCCTCATTTTTCTTTTTTCTTTTTCTTATGTATTTTTTCTGTAACAAACGAACACCCCCTCAATTTCAGCATAATTCAACCTCTCATAATAAATTTGGTTATCATAATACTCAGTTTGTCAGTATTCGAATTCTAGTTTTAATTTTATTGAGGATTCTTCGCCTTAAGGAAACAAATATACCCTTTTTTTATTTGAACATAATTTTTACATATTTTGTTTTTCCATATTCTTGTAGAATATGTATTTTTTTTTGGATTTTTACTTTTTTTCTATAGTTTTTTTCATATAATTGTTTTGTATGGATTTATAATTTGTACATGTTATGGTTTGTTTTAAATTTTATAAAATTATATTTGTTTATAAATTAATAAAACTTATGTCGAATTTTTGATTTTAGTGTTTTGTGATGAAATAAATAATGGTTTATTCAATAGGTTTGTTTTTATATTTTCTCAATTTTATTGTCGGGTTATAATTTTCAACCAATGTGTAGAAATTTAAATTTGTATAAATATATAATTGATAATAAATTAAGAGAACTATTAAAAGAGATTGAATAAGATTGAGTTTAGCTAATATTGTTTTAAATTTATTTAGTTAATATATTTAATTAAAACATGTTGTCATCGTCATTTGAATAGGTTTAATATAAGTAATGGATGATCATTCATGAATGCATCAATATTTACCCCAAGGGTTGCGGAGGACAGATTACTATAATGAGATTCAAGATTTTATTAATTACCCACTATCTAATCCAAAAATATTAGTAGAGATGGTATTAGATACTCATTTAAGAGATGTAGAAATAAAAAATTTATCGATTCAAATATTATAATGATGCACATCTTTTGCAAAAAGAGTTCATGAAAAAATACTCATTTATGTTGGTATGCAAACGAAGAACCAAATGTTTCTTACATGATCATGACAGAGAGAATGGTTGGGTCAACTTCTAGTACTAGCAACATGCATAGAATTGTAAATGAAAATTGTAATTCTTATAAAATATAATTATGGATGTGATGAGAATAAATCAAGATTATACCGGTTAATGTCCAATTGTAAATGAAAAACTTAATATAGAACAACCAAGTTGTTTAATCTTTTAAAAGATTCTAATAAACTATAATGGAATTGTTTAACTAATTATAGTAAATTACGATTGTTGCACATGTTTTCACCATTAAGTCGGATCATAGCTTAAGCGGTGTATGTTATGATAGAATTGTTGAATGGATGAGAAACATTTTACCTAAAGGAAATGGGTTGAGAGGGAACTTATATACTATCAAGTCCATGATGAAACCCCTTGGTCTAGAATATTACAAAATTAACACGTATCCAAACTTTTACATGTTGTACTACCTTAAAAATACAAAGTCAACCAAGTACAAAACATATAGACATTCTCGTTATAAACCCAAAATTGACAGGGAAAAGACTCTGTTTGCACATAAAAAACTTAGATGCTTCCCAAAATCTAAACTATAGAAGTTATTCATATCATCGAAGATTGATGAACACATGACATGACACCAATAACATGATGTGATAGATGGAATGATGGTGTACCATTCTAATAATAAAAGCCTAGAAACACTTTAACAATTTTAACAATATGAATCTTCAATTTTCAATGAAATCAATGAACATGCATCTTGAATTATATACCGACGAATTCAACATATTCGAGTCATTTATTGCTTTTTATTTTTTTGTTGGCTAGTATATTGATATTTAATATTCTGTTGGGAATTATGTTGGTAAAATCTAATACAAAAGACAACAACCACAATAGACAGAGCTTCATCTTCTTTATTCTTCTTCTTTCATACCCCCTCTCTATTTTTTTTTCTTCACTCTTTTTTATGTTCATGACCCAAGCTGAAATAAGCATCATTTTCTCTTCTCATCCTAAGATATGTTGTCTTTATTTTTCTCTTTATTTTCCTATTTTTCATGTTTTTTAACAATTTCTTTTCATTTCTTTTGTTTTTTTTTTAATTCTCAACCAACACTAACCACACCATAAACACAAGAATTTTTATTCCTTTTTCTCCTTTATTTTGTTTGTTTTGCTTACTTTTGTTAAATTTTATGTTGAATGTTAGTTGTTATTTAAATAAAATTTTCATTATTTTGAATACTTTTAGTATTTGTTTTTCAACTTCAATTAAATGTGTAGGATTAATTTAATTATTGTTTAATTTTTTCCTGTTAATCAGTGTAAATGCCACAAGGAAAGTCTATTTACATGTCATGAGGACATCATCACTTCTTGTTATTCTAGCAATGATGCTGATGACCTCAAGTCATTAGGTGTCAAACATGAATAGATAGTGAGGGCACGTGCATCGACTTATAATGCAGGTTTGTCGAGTTTGATGTCACAATGTTAGGGGGGTCCTTTCACAATGAAACTCATTTACCACAAGTATGAGGATCAGTGGATAGGACAACATTTCAATGTAAGAATGATTTTCTTGCTTTCATAACATGTTTAATAATTTTTTAAAAATAATTTTATTTAATGGATGTAATTTTAGGCCTATAAACATTGAGGCTACGAGAACAATCACATCAAATTTTAAATTGTTGATGGAAATTCTATTGTTTTAATAGAGTCAGGTTTTCAAACATTCTGAATGGAAACCAAGGCTAATATATGGTTTTCAAAGTTTAAGATTAGTATCAACTTAAAAATTTATTATTATGTTAATTTGATTAGTTTATTGAAATTATTGAAATTTTCCTCTTATAATTTTTATTGCAAGGGAAAATTTAAATGAGAGAGAGTTGATGATAATATTGCGAGGAGAGGGTTTGAGAGAATCATGTTGCAACTAGATAAGATTAAAATCAAGATAATTTATTTATTTCAAATATTAATTTTTTTTTTTATTTACTAACAAATAATTTATTGATAACATATAAGTTGCATGATTTTTGTTACTAGGCATAAAAGAAAGCAAAAAAATACGTGAAAGAAAGCAAGCTTCTAATTTAGAATGACATGACAGTTTGGAATGATTCCAGACCACCATATGTCTCTGAGTATGTATAAGCCAATGCACTTTTAAGTACTAATCAAGTATGTATAAGTGGGCTACATTTAGCACATGACGTTCACGTGTTTCACTTGACTATTATAATCTGGTTTAGAGAATCAACATCGATATGTTCACTGTTATGTTTCGTTCATTCGCATGCGAAATGGATGATAAGATTTTTTTTACTATTTCTATTTTTTTATTTGTTCTTCTTTGTAAATATAATTAACTAAAAATATTTTTATCTTGCAGGCTATGGTTCTTAGGCTTAAGTCAAGCTCATTGAAACTTTTTGTTGAAATTCATATACAAAGTGATGACCGCTAAAAAAGGGTGTAATAGTTCATGGATAGCCGAACTCAACTCTTAACGATAAGTTGGTTTTCATCTGATTTTTTTATGAAGTTATAATTTCCTTCATTTAATGAATTTATTTTTTCTTTCTAAGATACATATAACAATTTCCTAAAAGAGAGATATAATAACGATTATTTGACTTATTTGAATCTCGATCTAGATTTATGAATGAAGGTGGGATCGTCCTATAAGCCCGATAGAAATCGTATGTATGGACTCTCTAACACTACGACTAAGAACTTGTGGATGACCTATAGTGTTTCAACCATTAGATGCTCGCCATCAGTTCTGAGCACTCAAACTCTCCCAAGTTCGAGGCGATGCTAGACTACTGAGTATAAGATCGAACGACCCATATCAATGAAAAATATAAATAACTCACTGCGGATTATAGAGAAATATGTTGAGTGGTAATGGAGAGAAGATCACACGAGGGTAGTCTATGTGCTCATCTTTATTAGCCCCACGATCTCAATAACAACTAGCCTCCTTTTCCTTCAGCGCCATCTTTGTTTTAGATTTATTGTATTTAAACGTACAAATATTTAAATTGTATATTCCAGAGAATTGAAAAAGAATTATTGTAAATATCACTGCTATTATTAACTTTTTGATGAAATTATAGGTAGTATTCCATCAGTGATATGTTATATTTATTGATGGATATACTGACGAATAAATAAGAACATTGATAAAATCGTATTTGGTATTTTTTTCAGTTATATGGTAAACTTTCTAAGGATAATACCGATAAAATGAAACAGATAAGTTTTTTACGTAGTTTTTCTATCTATAAATCCATTGGTAAATTTATTATTGGCATACTAAAAATTATCAACGACAATTTTTTTGATGAACTGTTTATGTCTGTGAGCCCACCAGTAAAATATTTACCGATAAACTATGAGTGTAAATACTAATAAAAAATTATCATTAAAACTTTTAAATCCGATAATAAATTAAACTAACTCAAACTAATTGAGCTGAATCAAATCAAACAAAACCAAAATAAATCATTTCAAACTAAAGAAAAAAAATCAGTTGGCTAGATATTTGAGTCCAAATCATACCGTTCGAACTGAAATTCGCCTCTAATATATTATCATATGAAAATGTTCCTACATATCAAATCATGTGTCTATAAACATTATGGATTATACTTCGTAATCATAACTGACCAGTTTTCCGCGCGCATGTTTCTAGTTAACTTGTACCTCTCTCTTCGTTTTCGATCGTTTCTAAGCAAATCTTTGTTGCCGATCACCAAGCAGCAAATTCAGCAAGTCCCCTGCTTTAAGCAACTTTTTAGTGGGCTTGCTCCAAGAAATTCTCCACAGTTATATATGTCTCTTCTTGTATGCAACTTCAGTACGTGGTCAAATGTCTAAAAAAAGGTGGTCAATAGTATTTTCTTTTATCAATTGTCACACTTTAATAGCAGTTATAGATAGTTCCAAACATGCTGTTGTTCAACCATTTCAACAAAATATCAGCTGGATTTTATGTCGAGGAAAAAAAAACACAGAGAGAGCATGAACAAGTTGAAGTCTAGAAGAATTGCCGCATGTAGTAAGAAGATTAAATTATTATTATAACATCAAGGACAGACAGACAGTTGAGCAGAAATGGATTCCAATAACTTACCTCCATATTTTGGTACCTGCCTTGACCCCTAGCTCCTTAGCTTTTAATTATTGAGATTGTCGTTAAGGAAAGTTCTCCACGAGAGAGAATAAAACACTAACATTTGTTGAGCTAAGGAAAAAAAAAATTATTAGGCTCTACTTCGGCACTGCTTGGAAACATGTTTTTAAATTATTTTTTTTATTAAAATTTAATATATTATATATATTTTGGATAGTTTTGATGTGCTGATATCACAAGATAATTTTTTAAAAATAAAAAATATTATTAACATACATAAAAGTTATTTGGAAAGCAATCACAATCATTTTTATTATATATTTTTAGATTTTATTTTCAAAGAAAAAAAAACACAAGAAAAAATATAAATTATAAGAAGAGAAATTTTTATAATTTTTGTAAGCCTTGAAAAGTAACTAATAAAATATTTTTTCAGAGTATTTTTTTTTCTTGTGTTTTTTTTAAATAAATTCTAAAATATAAGTAATAAAATATCATTAACTACGGTATTAACATAAAAAAAACTTTTGATTTACATCATATTGTCGAGATCTCTTTACTACCAATGTTGAGTAAGTGCTGTTATTAGATTGCGCAAAGGATGGCAATATTTAAGGATAATAAACATGCTAAAGTTGACATTTCAATTGATGAAGGATTTAAAATCAGAGTGATGGCAATAAACAAAGACTTTTCTAGGTAGGAGTTGGTCCCTAAATCCATCCTTCCGATATCGGCCCTCCCCATATAGTAAAGATCAAACTAGATTATTATCATTAATTATTATTATATGAAAATGAGAAAAAAAAAAAAACAGAACATCTACATGTAGTTTCTAGCTAGATATCAATGCAATACGATTTAGAAGAAAACAAAAAGAGTGCTTAAGAAATGTAACCATGTACAGTTTGTAATGGCATCAATATTAGGCTGTATACATCCAAAAGGAAATGTCAAGATATATGTTTCCTTTTCCTACCAGCTTATTCGTATCTATATGTATATATCGACAAGCGTATCTAAATTAATAACGATATGGCTGCTTTATTAATTATAATATAAAGTTGTGGTTCTGCATGTTTACATGCAAGCAATAGGAACAGTGAAGACAATTTAGATGAGAAACTAATGTATCAGCCCCTTATTTCACCACTCTTCCGTCCATCTTTTTGCATTTTTCATGATCAATTTGAGTAATTTTCACTTTCAGAGCGCATATCCATGGGTGCTTCATTCATGCTTGAGGTTTTGTGCTTGTTAACTACTTTGTGTATAGGATTAAACCTAACCCCATGCATGATCTTAATTTGCTTGTCCAAGTGAGCAATCATTAATTTTAACCATCAAGTTCTTATCACAAATAGGGTTTTACTCATAAAGAGGAAAGTAAAGGGAAAAGGATATGCACGCGAAAGTCAACCAATCCTTCTCATTTCATCAAATCTTTCACATTTTTTTGTCTGCTCATCAACTATAACTCATCACCTTACTTGTGCTGTGGGGTCTTCGATATCCCTATTTATACCAACTGCAGAGCCATACTCTGCCATATCATATCAGATGCTTAATTAGCTAAGTTCATTGCTCTGCACTTAAACACACATCTTCATGCCATATCTTGTCTCACATTTTTAGTATTCTCCCTTTAATGGCTTCTCTTCTCTACCTTCCACTCACTCTATTAATCATCCCTTTAATGATCACTACTGCTCAAAATACGCCTTCACCTGGCTACTATCCTAGCTCCCGAATAAGCTCAATTGGCTTTGATCAAGGGTATAGCAACCTTTGGGGTGCTCAGCATCAAAGAGTAGAGCAAGGAACCGTAACAATATGGCTTGATAGTAGCTCAGGTCTTACTAATTTTCTTACTTATATAGCAACCTGTGCTTCTTCTACTCTACTAACACCTGAGAGCATTTTCTCGTTACTTATAATATTAATGGTAATTATACAACAGGTAGTGGTTACAAGTCACTTCATCCATATCGATCAGGATACTTTGGTGCAGCCATCAAGCTTCAACCTGGTTACACTGCTGGAGTGATTACATCTTTCTATGTGAGAGTCACAGGATAGCTAGCTAGATATTGTGTGTGTGCTTGTGCTTGGCTAGTATTGCTCATGCTGTGCTCTTTATTGTGACAGCTTTCGAATAATGAAGCCCATCCTGGGGACCATGATGAAATAGATATTGAGTTCCTGGGAACAACTCCCGATAAGCCATACACTTTGCAGACAAATGTGTACATAAGAGGAAGTGGGGATAGAAACATCATTGGAAGAGAGAAGAAGTTTCATCTGTGGTTCGATCCGACACAAGATTTTCATAATTATGCCATTCTATGGACCCCAAGTGAGATCATGTCAGTACGACTACTTTTTAACACATATATACTCAACCTTTTTTAATTTGTGGTTGGATTTTTTTTCTTTATCTTTTCCCCTTTTCTCAGTGGAGTCTATTTGTTCATTTTATCAATCCATGCAAATATCTCATCCATTTGGGGCTGATAGATGCCCGTGATAAAAGTTCCTTTTTCCAATGGGTTAAATTAACCAGGGAAATTTTGGGGGGCTCATGGGCATTATTTTGCACCAAATTTAACTTGCAGTGACTAATTAATAGTATTATTATTTTTTAATTATTGCAAAGGATATTGTGAAAAGAATGGTGAATCTAATAAAAAAAATGAATACACCAAAATCCTGTCTCCCATAAGTAGCAAACTTTATGCACCCACCACCATTAGAAAAATAAAATAAAATAAAATAAAATTCTAGCTTTCAATAATTATGATGTCCGTGCTTGAACTTTAAATTTATGTAAAATGCTTTTTTTTTTTTTGTTGTACTTAAGTGGTTTTCTTCTTTCATTGATGAACTTTGTCTGATCATGATGTGGACCACGTACAGATTCTTGGTGGACGATGTTCCCATCAGAAGGTATCCAAGAAAAAGCGATGCAACATTTCCTTCAAGGCCAATGTGGGTATATGGCTCAATCTGGGATGCATCGTCGTGGGCCACTGAGGATGGAAAATACAAAGCCGACTATAACTACCAACCCTTCATTGGCAGGTACAAAAACTTCAAAATCGGTGGGTGCACCGCCGATGGGCCTGCCTCTTGCAGCCCACCGTCTGCTTCTCCATCCGGCTCCGGTGGCTTGAGCCAACAGCAGTCCTCGGTGATGGAATGGGTGCAGAGGAACTACTTGGTTTATGACTATTGCAGGGATGGGAAAAGGGACCATACCCAAACACCTGAGTGTTAAAGATTCGAACTCGATCAGTAGAGCTGTAACTCACTGAGCGCGCATAAGTGTGTTAGTATGGTCTCATCTAAACGGCTATGGGCTCTGTTTCCATGGTTTGTTTTCTTCTTCTTTTAGCTATGAGCAGTTTGCTTCGAGTTGGATAGTCTTGAGACGGGTCCCACTTGCCAAGAATGGGTGCAAGAATTGTTGATCGTCCAAGTTTCCAAGAAGTATTCTTCGCTTTTGTTGTTTGTCGTATTGCTTTGTTTGCATTACCCTTGCTTTTATAAAGTTCAAAAAATGGAAGCCTGTTTTATCATCTCTCGAAATATCCAACAGCATTACTCTTTTGTGTGAATTTGGAGACGTCTTTTTATCATCTCTCTCAATGTGCTAAGCTCATCCTGTATAGTTAAAAACAATGCTTGTTTTATAGTTTTAATCATGGTATCAGAAATTTTTCTGAATATATTATATTGACATTGGAAAAAAAAGGAAAAAAAAACTAATTTCGATAATGTACAAGTTAATCCCAAAACACTTCATGTATAATTGTTACAAGAAGTATGCACAAGCGAAAACAATAGTGCATAGGATTTTTCCAAGAACACTTAAATTTTTTGGAAGAAAAAAAAAACAGAGTGACAGACCTGCGTAGAAAAATGGAATACGAGTTTTCATTCTTCCACTTTCAATTTTCAATATAGAACGAAAATAGCACAGAAAGAACTGTAGCTGCTTGTGAAATTCGATTGTCTTACCTGAGTTGGATTTTAGGACAATTCACATGCATTATTATGGTGTATATATGTACTAGCTAGCTTGAATCTTGTGACACCAAATGGGACCACAACCATGCATAGAGCTTTGGTGTCACAAGATTCAAGCTAGCTAGTACATATTTTATCTATGGTAGGTCTCCGTTTCTATGGTCTTCGTTGAGGCTTCCTCAACCAAGAGACGAAAAATTTATCCTATCCCGACAGCATTTGAGATAATAGTTTGGAATTTGCAGACCACCTTTGTATGTGTTTTCAAAGATTTTGGATTCGAGTGCTCTAACTTTTTGTTTGTGAAAACTCTAAGTCATATAACTATGTTCGTGGGGGATTTTTGAGTTTTGATTTCAACATAAATATGATGAAGGTTTATCTAGATGTATATGCGGTATCCGTGGATTCAATATTTTTCATTGAGAGTTAATTCAAAAACAATAAAATTTTTAAATTTACTAATAAATTTTTTTATTAATATTTATATTTATAATCTGTCACCATAAAATTTATCAACAGACTCATGCAAGAAAATCATTTATTAAAAATTATTAAAAAACATAAAACTTCAAAAAAAAATCTAACAATATTTATACAATCATTGAATTTATTGAAAAGTTAAAAAATTTTAAAAACTCCAACAATCTACATTCAATCCTTAAAGAATATAAAATTTTAAAATTTTTCAATAATATTTATACAATTATTAATAACATTATTTTAAAAAATCAATATTTATACAATTATTTAAGAAAAAAATAAAAAAAATACCATCAACATTTATACAATTATTTATAACAAAAAATTACTTAAAAATAAATAAAACACTAAAAACAGAAGGAAAAAAAAGAATCTTATCTTAATACTGAATTTTCTCAAGCCTGAGTAGAGAAAAAAAAGAAACATCTGAACAAATCATTAAATAACAAGAGAAGAAGAGAATGAGAAGAGAGAAAACGCATACTCGTAGAGGAGGAGAGAAGAGAGTGAAATGAGAAAGAAAGATGAAGATTTGGGAGGAGGAGAGAAGAAGTCGGTGAGGGAAAGAGAAAGAAAGATGAAGATTTGGGAGAAAGAGAGAAGAAGTGTGAGGGAAAGAGAAGAAGTGAGGGAAGGAGAAGAAGAGACATGTTTGTCTATTCTAATTCTATGAATTTTAGTCTTTTTATTTGAAGTTTTTTATTGATGATTTTACTAATTATTAATTAAATATTAATATTTTTAATGTTTATGTTGGTATTTTATCTTGTTAAATTTAATTAAAAAATTTCAAAAACACGTGATATTATCAATGTCTTTACTATAAGAAAATTAAAAATTAATATTTTAATTGTTTAATCAGCGTTTTTGTTTGTAAAGTCTTATTAAAATTTTTAATTTAATCTAAAATTTTAAGAAACACGTCATGTATTACCAACAACTTTACCAACAATAAAATAAATATTAATATTTTTTATTTTTCCATCATTTTATTCATCTATAAAGTCTAATTGAAATTTTTGATTTAATCCAAAATTATTCAGAAGTGATCCAACTATCATCAATGCCTTTACCAATAATAAATAAAAAAAATTAATATTTTAATTGTTTCGTTGATGTTTCCATCTATCAAGTCTAATTAAAATTTCAATTTAATCTAAAATTTTTAGAAACCCACCAACTATCATTGGTTACTTTTTAGTTTGTTGATAATTCTGTCTATAAAAAATAATAATAAACAATGCAAGTGAAAAATAAACATTATCTTAACTCTCAAGAAAATACTGATGTAAATTAACCATCAATAATCCCATATATAATAAACAATAATATATATTGTAAGTGAAAAATAAACAATATTTTAGCTCTTAAAAAAATATTGACATACATTAATTATCAGTGATCTCATATATACTAAATAGTAATAAATAAAGCAAGTGATAAGTGAACAACACCTTATACTTCTCAGGAAAACATCAATAAACATTTTTCATCGATGATCTTCTATGCATTGAACACAATAAATAGTGCAATTAAGATGTGAAAAACTTTAATACTCTTTAAAATATACCAACAATCTTAATTTGCTGATATGTTTATTTGTATTTTTCAAGGATATTAGTATTTCTATTAATGAAAAGCAGTTTATTATGTTAGATTACATCTATATTTTTTATATATTTATCATATAAATACTTAAAATAATAGTAGCACACACAACTCAATAATACTAGTTCTATCTATATAAAAAAAAAAGTAGATTATATTTGTATTTCTTTTTTTTTTCAATTTTTTTTGTTTCAACAGTAGCGTATGCATGTACTATATATAGGAAATATATAATTAATTTCTTGTGTAGATAATTTAGAGATGATAAGTATATAATTTATTGCGCGAATAGAAGGATATAGATACAGATATGCCGATAAAACATTATATAAATTGATCAATGTGGCCTTGTTCAGTTTATGAATCTTCAAAAGGCTCGTAACTCAATTGTTCTTGGTGGTCTCGACTCAGCTTGTTAAGAGCTTGAGGCCTTGTCATGTTCGGTCCATCTAGAGAAGACGGTCTCTGAAGTTGGAAGTTCGAACTACATGAGGCTCGGTTTTTTT
>NW_011499891.1:41403-54967 GCF_000495115.2 Populus euphratica
GGGGTTGTTGTAAGCTTTTGTTTATGTTATTGTAAGCTTTGTTCTTGAAATAAAAGAGTGTGTTTTATCCCCTCTAAGTGTTTCAAAACCACCACAATTGATTTCTCCCACCTACGTAAACTTGTGTTCGACCAAAAAAAAGCAACCGCAAGATTAAAGATTCAAAGTACAGAAACTAAAGCAGTGTGAAACAAAAAAAACAATGTATAAAAAAGAGTGTTTTTTTCTAAAAGGAAGGAAAGATATATACCCTCTCGCAAACCAATGACCTCTCAATTGTAATGGCCTTCAAAGAATCACAGTACAAATGGATGTCAGAAGCCACTCAAATAAGGGGACATGAAAAAACAAAAAAACTCGCATACCAACATCAACAAAACCAAGAAAAAAGGGATGAAATTTTTTATATAATCTCCTGCAAACCAATGACTTCTCAGTTGTGATGGTTCTCAGAGAAATCAAAGAATGAAGCAATGTCAGAAGCCGCTCAAACAAGAAGGCACGAGAAAACCATAAAATCCACATACAAATGGCAATGAAACCAAAGAATAAGTAAAACCCAATTGTGGTCAATTCCTAACATAACCATAACTGGAAAAGGAGAAGAAAGAGATCTGGGAGGCTATAACTAAGCTGCTAGACACCAACCGTTCAATGTCACACCATAAACAAAATCGGCAATCGTCATAATGCAACCCAGGATAAAAATAGGCAGCCTCCAAAACACCAAAAGGAGAAGAGAAAGTACACGTCCAGCGAGTGTGCATTTAATTTAATGAACCATAATGGAATGCAGTATTGATGGAATGCCCGCCCTCCTATCAAACAAAAGAGCCACATCGCAAGAGAAGAAAGCCTCGGGGCAGCAGAGGAGCCTCAAATGAAAGAAGAGCCAAGCCATGATCAACAGACATCAAAAAATCCTCCTTACAAGCTTTGAAGCACCAAAGCCACTTCAATAAGAGGACGACACGCCTAGAAACCTGCATGCAACTGGGAAAAACGGTCTTCAAACCTGAACCTCACAGACGCTGATGAGGCGGAGGTTTTTTTTTTTTAAAAAAATTACCAGCATTACCTTACCTTACCTTTTATAGTTGTTTTCTTTACGTTTTAAGATTACTTTTTTTAAAATTTTATTTTTTTTATTTTTTTACTTTAAATTAATATTTTTTATATTTTAAAATTATTTTAATATATTAATTTAAAAATAACTTTTTAAAAAATAAAAATATATATTATTTTAATATATTTTTAAATAAAAAATATTTTAAAAAAATTACTACCATACTCTTAGACCAGCCATAATAAGCTTAAAATGCTTATGAAGATTCACGTGAAATTGAGCTTTTTTTTTTTTTTTAAATTCAACCTTTTTCCTTCTTTTTTTTAATTCTTTCAAATTTATTATTCTTTTTCTCAATTATATTCTTCATTATTAGTTTTTATTAGTTATCTTTGATTTAGTCAAGTTACTATCTACGAATGAGGCGAGAGGATAGATGTTCACCTTTCCTCCTTAAGTATACAGTCCTTCTTCTTTTTTTTTTAAGGATAGATGTCTTGTCCTTTTAAATTAAATAAAAAAATTAATTTTTTATAAAACATGAACCTAGAAACCTGCATGCAACTGGGAAAAAAGGTCTTCAAACCTGAGCCTCACAGACGCTGATGAGGCGTAGGTTTTTTTTTTAAATTACCAGCATTACCTTACCTTTTATAGTTGTTTTCTTTACGTTTTAAGATTACTTTTTTAAAAATTTCATTATTTTTTATTAGTTATTTGAGTTATCTTTAACTCAGTCAAATTAATTAAATTATATTAAAATAATTATTATATAATCTAGTTTTAAACTCAAGTTATATAAAAAGTTAGATAAAGAGGTTTTTTTATTCATTAATTTTATCTTTTATTTATTTTTTATTTTATTTTTTACTTATTTTTTACAAGTTAGTTAAGTTTTTGAATTGGTTAACTTGACGAGGTTATATTGAAGTAACTTCTATAACATTTAGTTTGAAGTGAAATATGTATCGTGCCTGATTAGAAGGTTTAAAATTAATTGGTTGAGCCAAGTTTAATAATATTTAATAATCATATAAAACTTGAATATTTTGTTTATTATATTAAAAAAAAAACTGACTCGTGCCTGTAATTTAAGTGAAATATCAAATATTGTTGTCTTGTACTCTTTTAGTTAGCTGAATGTTCGAAAAGAATAGACTTTTATCTCTAATCTCCATTATTGATTTCCAGTAGAAACACTGACAGCATTATTTTCCCATTATCATCTTTTTCTACAAGGTTGCAGAGGATAGATGTTCACCTTTCCTCCTTAAGTATACAGTCCTTCTTTTTCTTCTTGTTTTTTTTTTAAGAATAGATGTCTTGTCCTTTTAAATTAAATTTTTATAAAACATGGATTTCCATCGCGTTTTTAAATAGAATCTTAATGAGTTGGTTAATTATCTAAAACTATGGTTTTGTGAGTCTCTTTAGGCTTTAGGTTCGATGACGGGCTGATCCAGTTAGGCAATAGCGACGTTCCCTCTTCATGTGGCTTAGTTAGTAGGATGTCTTGTCTTCTTCGACAGTCTTTCCCCGTTTCGACGAGTTGGTTTTTTAGCCCAAACAAGCATGTCATTTATGTTCCCTTCATCTTTGAGAATTGCTTAATTGGATCATAAAATTGTTCATTTATTTGCATTTTTTTGTTTAATATATATATATTTTTTTTGTATTTATTCCGTTCATGACTAATTTATTTGCGACACTCAAATAGGAATTCAACACGTCCTAATAAAAGACCTGGCCCAGCCTCGGGTAGCCTTGGTCCGGGATGGGTAAATGAAGAAACTGATTTTTTTTTTCTTTTACGGGAATGATATTTTGAGTTTTTTTCAAGCCCCTAAAAATGATATTGTTTTTGTAAAAAAATAAAAAAATTATATTATTTTATTTGAATATAATTAATAAATATTTGAAAGAGATAAAATTCAATTTATTTTTATATTACTATCATTATTTCCATCTTATTTAAAAAAAGTAGATGGGTATTTAAAAAAAGTTGATTTTAATATTAAATTATGTTTTTTTATTTTTATAGCATTTTTAGATATTAAATTTTATTTAAAACGATATTTTTATTAAAAACTTTTAATTAAATTTAATTCAAAAAGTTTCAAATATAATGTAAAGTGATCCAGCTGACCGAGTTAACCATGGGTCGGTGTTATAAATATGCCTACCAAACAGTTCAGAAATTGAAGTCCGCCACTTATTGCACACCTTCGCAGTGCCCACTGGGCAGCAGCTTCATGCATTTGTTTATTAACTTCAAAATTAATATGTTTTTAATGTTTTCAAATCATTTTGATGTGCTGATATTAAAAATAATTTTTAAAAAATAAAAAAATATTGATTGCATGTATTTTGACATGAAAAACTATTTAAAAAGCAACAGCAACCATACTTCCAAACAGCTCTAGGCATTAAAGAAATAGGAGAAACGATGTCCGGTGTGGCTCGTTTACAGCGTATCTGTGAACCGTGACCACCACCTGACACCCTCCACTGCCGCCCCACTATTGCCTTTAGAGCTCTGACACGCCTCATCTGCCGAGTCTTTTAACACTTCATTGTCACC
The DNA here is from genome assembly GCF_000495115.2 of Populus euphratica. Classification (NCBI taxonomy): domain Eukaryota; kingdom Viridiplantae; phylum Streptophyta; class Magnoliopsida; order Malpighiales; family Salicaceae; genus Populus; species Populus euphratica. Next base: position 45,051 of record NW_011499891.1, read on the forward strand.
CCCCCTGTCCTTGCATCGAAAAATGCACTTTACACCAAAGTCGAAAAAGTTTTAAAATTAGATTTTCCACTCACGTGCGTGCCCCTCTTAGCTATCGTTAACCTCATGGGATGTTACTCTTACAAGGTCCCATCTTGCTATCTGGGGCTCTAACATTATTTAATGTAAATGTCCCATTTTAAACCCTATCTAATAGGTAGGTATTTAATGCTATGCATTTACTCATAAAATGGCTTCAAGCTAGCAGAACTTTCTTAATCTTGACGCATAGAAATACCACCGATTTAATAAAAAAAAAAAAAACCAAAAATCACCGGTGCTAAAACATCTCAAAAGCTGCAATGAATGTACTGCGACCGTCATATAAATAAATATCAACAAAGTCATATCAGCTCTTTATCATACTTACCACGACGTTGTCAAGGATTAAATATAAATGAATAAAAAAATTACATAAATTTGATTTCAAAAAACAAATAAAATAGTAGGTTTGAGATGGGTTCGGTTTTCGGTAAATTGCAATCGACTTCGACTCTTTATTAGAGTATTTACAGGGCCTATTTTTGCATTTATTCTCTCATTATTTCTCAAAATATAAACACCTCGCCATCATCTACAGTGTTTCTTTACAATTATATGTACCGTTCGGCCCCATCAATCACAGTCAGCCAACTCACCAAGCAAGTCACGGGACCACAAAAAAAATTCTGCAAATAAACTTAATTTCTGCATAAGCTTGACCCCACCTCGTTCCCTCTAAAAATCCCCGTAGCTTTGATCAGTCCAAGAAAAACATTAAAAATCCAGCTGTGCTCCATGTTTCTTAGCTGGCGAAAGCGGACCTCCTTAGCTGGCACTTGGGTCCCCAAAAAAGCACCTTCCACGTGTCGAACCACTATTAGTTTGGAAGCCTCACGGTTCTGTACGACCTGTCCAGCTTCTGCGCCAAGGCATAAAGGACCTGCCACGTGGCATCGCCTTCCTGCACTCGATCATTGAAAAGGAGGGCCCGCCTAACGTCTGGGCCCCACAAGTTTTTCTGAATGGCTGACAAATTGGTTGCTGCCACCTGGTCGAGCAGAGTTCCTAGGTTGGCCACGTCCTTTTCAGCCACGGTTAGGGATATCTCCGACCACCGGACAGCGGTGGGGAAGGGCAACCGGATGCCATCCGCAATTATGACCGGCACGCACCCTAAGGCAACAGATTCCACCAGCCTTGGGCTCCATGGGGCCCATCCCAAGGGGCATAAACAGAACACTGACCGGACGATTTCTGACTGGTAACCGGCAAACCTGTGCCTTTGCAAATAAAACCTCCGGTCACCGCTGTATTTTCTCCATATCACCGTCCTCACTTTCCTGAAACAAATTCAAACAAATAAGATCAGCGAAAAAAATAAAGGAACAGAAAATTGTCAAGGGCAGTTAAGTAATTATCTAATTTGAAAATTGATTGATTAGGAAATTGATTTTTTATTTACTTGCTGTAATATCGTCCACTAATGTTCTTGGGGTGCACTTCCATTTTGCCTCTAAAGAAGGCCCAAATGTCCCGCCGCCCGGTCAGCGGATACTTCTCGAGGGTTGTCCGTACGCTTTCCGGCGAGATATAAGGTGGTATCAAGACATTCTCAACGTCTTGGCATGGATGGTTAAATTTGACACCAAAAGTCTGCAATATGATCGACCTCTTCAAAAACTCTGGGATCCCATCTTCCATAGCTCTCTCCTCCTTAACAAGAACACAAGACATAGCCAAAAACCAAATCAAAATACACATCAAAAGATGGTATAAACATCAAGGTTCGAAACTCTAGATGGTTTTGAAAGGCTTTTGAAACATAAACTTTTGATGGTTTTGAAAGGCTTTCGAAACATACCATGGCATGGAAACAAGCGCCGTAATCGTGAGAGGCAACAAAGACATGATCGGATCCTTGAGAGCGGTTCCAAAATGGATAGTTAGAGGAAATGAACTGCACCGCAGATGATAATAAGGACCTTGCATGACCAATTGCAGGAAACCCATTAACGGTGCTGAAATTGCAGGACACGTAAACAGGAACAAAGAAGAAATCAGCTTCGTATGGGTCAAACGTCCGTACATCAAGACTGTTTGATAGTGCTTTATGAATGGCAACTTCTGATGCAAACAAATGGCTGCTGCACCGCTCATTTGTTAGCCAGTCCGTGTTGTATTTTGATGGCAACTCATATATGTATACCTTCAAATCCTTTAATAATCCTGTAATTATACAAAACAAAGCAGGAAACAATTAAAATCATTGGTCTAAAAGACATGAATGAGCTGTTCTGTAGCGATAATCACAACATACCTCGATTGATGTTGTTGCCCTGTTGAATGAAAGTGGAGTTGGAGGATTCAAAGAGGGCACGGGAAACAACAGTTTTAGATTTTGAGACATGGGTTTTGGAGAGGGGAATGGGTTTGTGGGTGAAGAAGCAAGAGCTAAGGAAATATAGAAGAAGAGAAAACCAAAGAAGCCATTTGTAATATTTGAAACAAAGATTCTTCTTCTTCTCTTGTTGAAGTCCAGCATGCCTGTGTAATAGTCTCATTCTAACATAAAACCCCCTCCTGTTATTGCTCATGGTGGGTCTTTTACCCTCCAATACCATGTTTCATTTAAAACCCACAAAAAATAAGAGGGCATGAAACAGAAGCTTTAAGGAAGATCATCAAAAGGGGCTTTTAGGATGCAGCTGTGGTGGGGTTTTCATTCTTGGTAATTGGGGTAATGAAGTGGAGATTAAGGGACAGAGATTGTAGGTGTTGAGGTTTGGTGGCATTTCGTTTTTACACCTACAATAAACAATGACATAAGGTGCAAGACGCATACGGTCTTTGCATCAATTTTTTTCTCTCAGGGCTAATAATCGTTAGAATTTTTAATTGGGTTTGGTCGAGTTCTGGTTCTGTCAGAAAGGAAGGTAAAGATAATTATGGTATGAAGGTGATATGGTGGTGATGGAGGAGAAAGAAACAAGGCGGAGGTCTCGGTCTCTATGCTTGTCCTGGTCTGCCATACGAGATTTTGAAAACTCGATTGACTGAAACAGCCTCGAGAATTTTCATGATCTTTTGTCGTAGTTTTCAATTCATAATAGATCTTAGACAACGGATTTTTTTTTTTTTTTACAAAAAATTAAAATAATATCACGTAAAAAAAACTTTTTAAAGAAAAAAAATAAACGGCTTTAATTAGGCTGTCGGGTTAAACGGATCATATCAAGTTAATTTTTTTTTTTATTAAAATACAATCAGGCTTACACTTCAAATTACCTAGATTCGAGGTCAAACTGGCTGGAGATCTAAAACTGCATGCTGTCTTAATGAAGGGTAAAAAGGGGCCGAGCACCTCGTATTGCTAGATTAGCTTGTCTTAAGCTTGAGTTAATTAATGAAGGGTTAATTGCCAAACAAGGTGGGTCCAAGTCTGTGGACATCCACAAAAATATGGAAACCAGTAACTACATGCACTTGATAGGCTTAATTAAAGGGCAGTTTGTTATCACTTTCGTTTTTAGCTTGAGAAAAAATAAATATAAGAACGGAAATAAATAAATAAATAAATAAAGACTCTCTTATATCTTAAAAAAAACGTAAGAAATAAATAACTATTTGTCAAAGATTGTTGAAAGATTATTCTAGCTATTAAAGGAGGTATGCTTGTTTCATTTTATATCAATATCATTATTTAAAAAATAATAATCATACCGGTGATTTCGTAAAATCATTTTATAATATATGAGATGATTCAAATATATTTTTATAGGTGAATTAAAAGAAAAAAAAGAATAAATTAAGAAATCACGGGATAAAACTTGCTCCCTCAACTCATCGATGCTGCAGCCGAAGAGAATCATACCTTGTTGACTCTGGACGATCTAAATTCTAAAGACAAGATCTGCTTTCTTTTATGTTTTAATATCCGAGTTCTTATTCCCAACTAAGCTTACTTTTTTCCTTTTTAATCAATTCATTTCAAAGGTATAATTATGGTTTTTTATACAAATTCTCAACCTGAAATTAATGATGTAATTTAAACATATTATATTTTTAAAATTAAAAGTTAATGACACTTAGCCCGACCTGGTCTTTCTTATGAAAGTCCCGTGCACGGCAAGAAGATGTTTGTGGTTTTTATGTGCAAGACTTGAAAATTAGCCTGCCATCAACTTGCGTCACCTTTTATATTTTTCAACTTTGATTTCATTTCAAAAAAACAGCATCTCGTGATCTAGATTAATTTTATTTTATATAGTTTGATAGTATCATTATTTGTATTTTAATTTAAGGTTTGCTGGGTATAGTATCATGTTTCATGTTATAAATAACTAGTGATCTATGTGTTTTTTCACAACAAAAAAGAGCAAACAAAATATAAAAATATTAGGTCAGGCATGGGCTTTATTATAATAGGGTTTTTTATTTCTTTTTATTATTTAATATTGGGTTAAGGGTAAATTAATTTTTGAATTTCTTATTATGTAATAAAATAAAAAATTAACCTGATCTAAGATTAACCGAATCAATTTTTCTTCCTCTGAATCTTCTTAGTAAACAAAATCATATTAACATAACTCCTCCCAAACGATTCAGTTTAGAATTCTGAGAAAAGAATTAGATGGGTTAAAAGTTGTTAAATTTAAATTGTTGTAATAAATTTAATAACAATGTCAAATAAAAAATCCAACAATCTAGATATTATTTTTTTTAAGTTGAAATCTTTTTGTTTTTTGGTTGGCGCAAGCTACAGACGTGGGAAATAAACGAGTGTCTATTCGATTTATCTATCTTCAATAATATCATCATTCATTCTGGCCCTTATCTTTTGTTTTATACCCTATGGATGAAGATGCGTGATGTCCTTATGGGTTTGGTTACAAGGAATTAATTATTATCATTAAGTTGCTTGTATTGTATTGTATGAGCAGACAGTCATGGCCTGGGTGCGTTTGATATACGCTAGCTATCATCATCCTCTCTCTCTCTTTTCCCTTTCACTTGGCCTGCTAGTACGTATACAGAGGCTTTAAGAGGATTCTAGCTAGAATAACTGTGGTTTAATAATATGTGTATGGGCTGCTTTCGCATGTAGGACATAAAAGGCGTCTTGTTAAAGGGAACTCTTCTGCTTCTCTTCGTGTCAAAGCAACTGCAACTCAACTAACACGATCGAGTTCGACTCTATCCTCATCCTTTTCAAAGGAAAGTGCATGTGTTGACGAGGTTACATCATGGTGCATGCCAGTAAAAATTGTCAAGATGTAACAAATATTATCTAGGGATTTCATGAACTATATAATATATATATAAATATATTATGTAGCTGGGCAGCGATCTGATCATGGGTGCAATTATGGAGCTTTGCTTTCTCCGGGGTTAATAGAAATGAGTGTCCTTATCATGGGGTGGCCCGGACGTAATTATACCCTCACGGGGAGCTTTAATTAGACAATATCGAATCTTAGACATGAATAATAAATAAATTAAAAGGGTTTTTTTTACTGTAGCTCTATATTCGGATTCTCTTTAGTTTGTGACTATTAAGTCATTATTCTGTCTTTAATGAAATAAAAATTTAGCTCGGCTAACGAGAGCAATAGGTTCTTTTTATTTTTTTATTAACAGTAAAAAACTAAAATATATATATATATAAAAATTAGGCATAGCATAGTGCCATTTTTGCCTTCTCAACTTTAAATACACGGTCAGCTACCAGAAAGGCTCATGAGGTCAAGAAGCTTTGGTTGAGGGTTATTTTATTTCATTATCATCTTAGCTTTTTTGTTATTGTTTGGTGGGATAGGGATATATCTATACTTTAATATTGTTAAAATAATTAATATTAAATATAAAAAAAATTAGAATTTTAAATGATTTGTATATTATAAATGCATAATTTTAATTTAAATATAAATAAAATATATATAAATTATATTAAAATTACTATTTTACCCTTAAACATGACTAAATGATGTATGCCTTCAATGGATCACTGATTTGACATTAAGAACCCTATTATTATTATTTTTATGCCTCACCTTCTCGATTTAAGTGTTGTTCTTCAGTTTATTTTATTTTTAGATTTGGTTTTTATTTTTTTAATTTTTAGTTTTTAATCTTGATACTCATATTAAATTTTAATTTTTTTGATTTTATTATTTAATCTTAATTTGCCCTATTTTTTTTTTACTACTTTAATCTTTAGTATTTTAATTTTTAATTTTTTATTATTATTTAATCTTAATTTGCCCTATTTTGTTTTTACTACTTTAATCTTTATTATTTTAATTTTTAATTTTTTATGTAGTTTTTAATTTTATATCTAAATTTATCTTCTCAACGAATTTTTTTTATTATGGATTGCTGTCGTGAAAAGTCATATGAACTGTGGCCTAGGTGACCGCTGTTGGAAGTGCTTCATTAATAGACAAACACCGGTAACTTGGAAGGATTAGCAATAGTGTTTGAATTCAATTTAGAATAGAATTTCTTCTGCAGTGATGTGGAGTGCACACTCGACACCAATGGTGATGGTTTTGGAAAAATTGTTGAGTGGGTTTTTTTCCACTATAAAGACATAACAAAACCAGCCTCCGTATCGACTGAAATTAATTTTTTAACCAGGCGATTTTAAGAATATATTCTCCACATTGTTTTGATATATTCCAAGAAATTTAATAATTTTTCTATATGCTAATCCCAGGATTTAAACTCATAATATCAAACAGGCTAAGATTGTTGCATGCACGCTTGCTGGCTAGCCTATCCTGATCCCTGAAATCACAGCTCAAAAGAGCATTTCGGGATTCAACTCAAATCAAATATGCGCCCGTCATCGGCACATCTGGGACCATCGAAATGAGCCCAACAGAGAGGAGGAACATGGAGGTCCATCCTCTCCATTTTTATTATATTCCTTCGGAATGCACAAGGACTGAGCATAGCACAATGTCAAATCCTTAAATAATTGGCCATGCATGTCAGATAGCTAAATAGCCATTCAATTACCAGCCTGTGGGGCATTTTGACATGCCCTAGAGCTCATGGAAGCATTGAAAAGAGGGCATTTTGAATCTGAAAAGGGTCGACACATCTGGGAAGGTTGTCCCTACTGCAGGGCTGCTTTGAACTGTGAGCTGCTCAGGCACATGGCTTCCCATGTGTGAAAGAGAGGTGAATTATTGGTTAAAGATTTGTGCAAGTTGCCTTTTCTGCCAACAAATTTGAAGCATTTTGCCATGTTTCCATGTGCTTTTGTTCAAGAACGATGTGGATTGAAAAATCATTGCAATTAGCTGTTTTCAAAAAAATGGCATGAGAAGATGAGGGGTTATTATTATTATTATTATTACATAGTAGAAAATTTCACACGTGTTATCTACTACTCTTTTAAATTGTGGATACAAGATTCAATAAAAAAAATAAAAAAGAGCTTATAGAAAGAGAAAGAAAAGAAAAAAAAATTTGCATATCAAAACTCTATAATAATATTATTAATATTTTTAAAAAGATTTTATTAAAATGAATTAAACAATACAAAGGAAGGCTGTCATTATTGATAAAAGTATGTCACACGAGTCATCCAAAAATATCAGAACTTACTTTTCTTTAGATCACTCGGGGGCCATCTCGATCACCATTGATAACTTTTCTTGGTATTATTGGATTTGTTTCATTAAGATCTTTTTAATAGTATTAGTGGTTTTGTCATCAGAGTTTTGGTAAGTGTTTATGATCTTTTTTCTCTCTCTCCTCTTTTTAATGAATATTGTATCTAATAATTTTACAATTTAAGAGAATTGCAAATAATAATTATGACTTTTGAATTTTAAAAACAAGTTGTAAGTGCTCGAGATTAAAATAGTTGTTGTTTATGATTTTAGCATGAGATGGAAGGCAACCATTAATGAAAATGACTAATTAAGGATGCTTCAATACAATACGAAGTTATTAAATATTGTTCAATTATTGCATACTAGTCTAGAAATTTCGTTTGATAACATTGTCTTAAGAGTTTTTTAAAAGATAAAAACAATCTTTTTTTTTTAATCTTTAAAGTCATAATAAATTTTGACTATGTCAATAAAATCATAAATTATCTTGTCGGATTAATCAGGTTGGATCAGATCAACTCTTACTTTGTTTAATTTAAAATATAGTTCAGGTCAAGTTTCGTGATAGTAAGTTGTCATGATAACTCACCAAGTGATTTAAATAACACTAATACAATAACGTGTTTGCACTGCATTTAAAAATAGTTTTTAAAATATGTTTGAAATAAGAAATAAAAAGATGCCCTTAAATAGTTTAAGTTATTGATATCATAGAAATCACTAGAACATTGGCATGCGCTAAATTATGGGTTGAATTAATTTTTTTAATGTAAAAAAAAAAGATATCTAAGTGTTGCTAATATTGTTTTTAATTAAAAAAAATTAAACCGTGTGGGGATTAACCCAATATGAATTGTTTTTTTTTATAGATCCCAAGACAACTTGGATAACTAGTAAAAATATAGATGAAATCAAAATTTCAAGATGAATTATTTTATAAATAATGAGACGACAATATATTATATTGATTCAAGTTAATTTAAATTAATTCACCAATCCACATGCTAGGTTATGACACCATGATAAGTCCATGAAAAAGTACATCAACACTAAACTCAATTTCTAATTAACCATATGTTAAAGGATAAAAATTAAAAAAAATAATAAATACAAAAGGAACAAAATAATGACCTGAGTCAACTTGGTTAATTTGTTAAAACAGCGACCTGTGTCATGAAATCAAGATAATCTAATAAAAAGCAAATTGAAATAAATTATTAAGTTCGGTTCTCAACCAACATAGTGTTGAAACATGAAACTAAGAAAACAAATGATAAAAAAATTAAAAAAAATTACTCAAATCAACCCTAATTAACCCATCAAACTCGTGACATGAATAATGAGATGAAAATAGCCTTATAAAAAGCAAGCCAACACAAATTATTGAACCTAATTCCTAATCAACTCATTGTTGAAGATTGAGATTGATGAAAAATAAGTTAATTAGGAAAAAGATAAAAAAAAAACTCGAGTTAACTATGTTAACTTGTTAAACCCACAATCCGAGTTATGAGATTATGATAATCTCATAAAACATAATTTGAAAAGAAATTATGAAGTTCAATCCTCAATAAATCTAATGTCGAATGATGTAGCTGACTATGAAAAATCGATTAAAAAGGACATAAAAAAGAACTCAAGTCAACCTGGAGTGACCTAAATCATGAGACAGAGATACACTCATGGAAAAAAAATAAATCATTAAGTTTAATTTTCAATCAACCTAATATTGAAAGATAAAATTGAAAAAACAAAATCAATACAAATATAAATAAAATTCAAATCAATCGAATTAATTTGTTAAACACTATATCTAAGTCACAAGACTTTGATACTATATCTTTTACTATATTCAAAAATGAGTTTCCCAAACACTAATAATCACATCAGTAAAAATTATGATGGATCAAAATTTTATTGTGGAAAAAAGGTCTCTTAACACGACCAAAATATTGATGTCTTCTGATTAGTACTGAAAAGTGCATTTTTATCAAGGTTTTATGTCATCGTTTTGCACTTGAAGTATCAATAACTCCTTAACTAAAGCATGTTTTATAATAATATATCTAATAGTATAAGATAACTTTAATTTATGGTAAATATTCATTTTAAATGTAGGCCTATCATATAAATGAAAGGATTATGGTAAATGTTCATTTTAAATGCAGGCCTATTATATATATGAAAGGATTGATTGATGAATTTAAGAACTAAAATTGAAAGGACAAAGAGATGGCCAAACTTAGAAAAGAGATGTCGATGCAATCCAAA